>NC_056750.1:195149980-195207480 GCF_019279795.1 Protopterus annectens | reverse complement strand
CTGGGACGTGGGAAGATAAAGTATTTTCCCATAGTACAGCCTGTTGCCTGTTATGTAGGTATGATTGGAACCACTGTATAGTATGGTTGTCTAATGACAGGTTTTTGAGTGTGTCTATAAGGAGGTGGTGATTCACCATGTCAAATGCTTTGGACAGGTCAATAAAAACAGCTGAGGATAGAGTATCAATATTACGATTACTGTTAATATGGTTAGTGAAGGATAAGAGAGCAGAGGTGGTGCTATGAAATGGTCTAAAGCCATGTTGACAGGATGCTAATAAATTGTGATCGAGTAGGTAGGTTAACAGTTGTATGTGCATACATTTCTCCATTATTTTTGCCAAAGGAGATAGAATAGCTATGGACCTATAATTGGACAACTCTTTGGAGTTACCGCCCTTATGCAGGGGAATAATGTGAGAGACTTTCCAGATTAGGGGAATAGATCCTTCAGAAATATTTCTGTTAATGAGAATGGATATGGGGTAGACTATGACTTTAGCAGCTTTTTGCAGGTATTCTGCAGGTAATTTATCAGCAGAGAGAGTAGTGGGTTTAAGTTTCTGTATGAGGTTACAGATAAGTGAAGTGGGCACTGGCTGAAAATGAAATTGATGAGAATTATTGGTAAAGGTTGTGGCAGAGCCTGGGGTGCTAGGGGATAGCTGGTTGGCTAGGGATTGTATGGTTTCAGTGAAAAAAGTATTAAATGAGTCAGCTATTTGGATGGGATTGTTGTGATCAGAGCCAGAGGGAGAGGGAGTACTTGAGCATCCAGGGTGTAGGAGGTTATTGATACCTGGCCAGAATTTTTGGGGATTATTTTGGTTGGTTTGTTGTAGTTGGTAGTAGTAGTTTCTTTTATCGGCTAATATGGCTTTTTTTGTTTCATTTCTTAGCTGTCTGAATTGCAGGTGGTCTGAGGAGCTTTTTGTTGAGCACCATTTGGCCCATTGTTTATTTCTTTGGAGGATTTTTTGTTTGCTCGTTTTGGTGAGCCATGGTGCTGGTTTGGTTCTAATTCTAACTTTGCGTAATGGGGCATGGCTGTCTAAAATGGTTAGAAATTTAGAGTTAAAGTATTTCACGGCATTATCTATTGCGAGGTATTTCAGGGGTGACCAGTCACAGGTGACTAGTTCAGTTTGAAAGTGAGCAGGGTTAAAATTTTTGGTAGTGCGAATAGTTCTACAGATGGTAGAGTTTAGGATGACAGTTTTTGTTCTGATTAAATAGGTAAGCAAGTGATCACTTATGTCCTCAGGGAGGGTGCCTGTTTTATAGTTTAGTTGGGGGGTATTAGTGAGTATCCAGTCAAGGGTACTAGTTTTGTTGTTAGTTTTATTGGTGCGGGTTGGGGATGTTATAGTTTGGGTAAAACCATATAAGTTGATATGAGTAGAAGGCTGCTCAGATATACAGGAGTTCCAGTTAATGTTAAAATCTCCAAGTATAATGGTTTCTTGGGGGTAGTTACTTGAGAGTCAGCTGAGGATAGCCTCTAATGTGTTGATGTTATTGCCTGGGGGAAGATAGACACATGATAGATATATGGCTTTGCTTTTGTTAAGCTGAATCTTAGTTAGAAGAATTTCAGCACTGTTGCAAAGTGGAGGTTTGGAGTCTAACAAGGTAACTTGTAATCCATTCTTATAAAGTATGGCTACTCCTCCTCCTTTTTTAGTGTTACGGTCACGTCTTATGATATTATAGCCAGGGGGTAGAACTGCACTGTCTTGTATTGATGGATTAAGCCATGTGTCAGACAGACAGAGGATGTCAAAGAAATAAACATCAATAAGGGCATGCAGGTGAGCTATTTTGTTATTGATGCTATGAATATTAAGATGAGCTATCAGGAGAGAGTTGGGGGGGCTTGGTTAGTGTATGTGTGATAGAAATTGTTGGTGTATCAGGCTGTGTAGCTGTGATAGTGGTAGGACCTGGGTTAGGGTGTATATCACCATCTAACAGGGAGTGGACCTGAACTTTTAGGATGAGTTGTAGAAGTTTAAAAATTAGGTTCTTATTTTTTCTAGCTAGTGGGTTATATTGAGAGATGTGATGGAGTCTATGAAATATGGCTGCTGAGTACTTAGCTGAGCTGGGGAGGTTGCTAACACTATGAGTGGAGCTGGGGGTAAGGACAGAGGTGTGTGTGATGTGGGTATGCAGTCCTAGGAATCTATGGTGTTCGCAGAGAGTAAGTAGATAGGGAATGATAAGTATAATTAGGAGTAGTAATAAAGGTAAGGGTTTACAGGATCCTTGAGGTTAAGGTAGTTAAATGTAGGGATATTTGTGGAAAGAGTGGTAGGGTAATGGATAAAGGTAAATGAGTGCTGGTTCTTTAAGGGGAGGAGATAGGGGTAAAGTGAGAATATAATAGAGGTAATAGCACTTTAAGGGGAGGAGTTAGAGGTTGGTCCTAATGCATAGGGGTGTGGCAGTTAGAGTATAAGTTTAGGACCACTGGGGGGCAGGTGGTATTTGGGGGCAGGGTAGGGGAGCGGAGTGAGCCCGCAGGGCGAACGGAGTGGGATTAGCCACAGAGGAGTTCACCCTAGGAAAACAATCAGAGGAGCAGTAAGCAAAGGTAAGTAAAGCAGCAGAGGGTAAGGTGACACAATGCCTTGATAATAGAATATGCAGAGAGGGTTGGCAGTGAAGAATATTAGAAGAAAGAAAGAATAGAGTGGGAGTATTAGCTCTCCCAGAATATTAGAATCCAAGAGCCTGTAAGTTACTTAAAATTGGAGTCAGAATGGTGGTCTAAAGGAAACTATTGCCCTCTAGTGGACAAAGGCTGTATAGGAGAGGCGATATATACTGAGAAAAGAGTGCAGGGCAGTAAGTATGCTATAGAGGATTGAGGAGGAATAACAGTAAAAATACTTGTAGTCTAAGAATGGGGAAGGGTAACAGGTATGGGAGCAGATAGTAAAGGCTGCCGGCTGTCCTGGCTGGTGAAAGTAAACTTGCAACCTAGGATATCTCACACTAATTGTCTTAAGACTTTGGTTTAAAGTACGTACTTTGCTTATAATTAAATTCCCTTGGGGAATGTAGTAGAGGGGAGGAAAGGTTCAGTTCCTTAGTTAGGGGAAACCGCAGTGTGTTGAGGAGAATAGTTGTTTTTCAGCATGCAGGGCAAGTCCTCCTTAATACTGGGAAACCAGGTTGGGCAGTTTACTTATAATTACATTCCCTTGGAGACTGTAGTAGAGGGGAGGAAAGGTTCAGTTCCTTAGTTAGGGGAAACCGCAGTGTGTTGAGGAGAATAGTTGTTTTTCAGCATGCAGGGCAAGTCCTCCTTAATACTGGGAAATCAGGTTGGGCAGTTTACTTATAATTAAATTCCCTTGGGGACTGTAGTAGAGGGGAGGAAAGGTTCAGTTCCTTAGTTAGGGGAAACCGCAGTGTGTTGAGGAGAATAGTTATTTTTCAGCACGCAGGGCAAGTCCTCCTTAATACTGGGAAACCAGGTTGGGTAGTTTACTTATAATTAAATTCCCTTGGGGACTGTAGTAGAGGGGAGGAAAGGTTCAGTTACTTAGTTAGGGGAAACCGCAGTGTGTTGAGGAGAATAGTTGTTTTTCAGCACGCAGGGCAAGTCCTCCTTAATACTGGGAAACCAGGTTGGGCAGTTTACTTATAATTAAATTCCCTTGGGGACTGTAGTACAGCGGAGGGAAGGTTCGGTTCCTTAGTTAGGGGAAACCGCAGTGTGTTGAGGAGAATTGCTGTTTTTCAGCACGCAGGGCAAGTCCTCTTTAATACTGAGAAACCAGGTTGGGCAGCTAAAAACCCTATTTACTCCACCGCCAGGACCGAACAGCACCCTAAGGCTAATTAGGAGAGTAATGTATATGTATATATGCATATATATATATATATATATATATATATATATATATGTGTGTGTGTGTGTGTGTGTGTGTGTGTGTGTGTGTGTATATATATATATATATATATATATATATATATGTATAGGTTCATAGGTTGGTACTAGGCTATCGGCCCTAAGGCCTATGCAAGCCTAGCCATAACAATTCCCTAGAAATTTCTTCCCACATTATTTACTTCTCTGGGCCCCTATCTAACAGGGCGACTGACATGATCCCCGGGGTGAATTTCCTATCTCCCATCCAATCATCAAGGTTCCATTTGAAGAGGGCCATTGAGACACTCTGCTTGACATGTATGGGCAGTCTATTCCAGAGTATGGGGAGTCTCTGGGTCAGGAACCTATCCCTCCAGCATGTTTTATTCATTGTGATGATAAGGTTTAGATCCCTGGAGCATGTGGCTCTGAGGGATTGGGATTTCTTTAAGTGGAGCATGTCCAGCAGCTCAGGGTTTGACATGGCCTTGTATGTTAAGCAGAGATCAATTCTGAGTAGACGATATGCTACAGAGTATAGCTGGAGTTTTTTTTAGATGGTCAGCATATGGCATCTGCTTTAGGCCTGTGATTCTTTTAGTGAGGTATTTCTGTGGCCTTTCCAGCTGTTGCAGATGTCTTGTGAGTTACATACCAAATGGGGCATTATACTCTATAATGGGTCTAATGATGGTTGAGTACAGTGGGACAATGACCTCTTTTTTTTTCTGGATGAAAAGCCCTTAGTGATGAGGTGTGCCACATAGAAGGATTTCCTGACTGTTGTGGCGATGTGGTTATTGAAAGTGAGACCACTGTCCACTTGTGTCCCTAAGTCTCTCATCACACTTTCGATGTTTAGTGTCCTGCCACCTATGTGGTAGTTCATGTGTACATGTTTTTTTCCAAAGGGGATACCTATACATTTCTTGGCATTAAGCTTGAGCCCATGGCTCTGGCATCAGGCATCTGTTTCTGTAAGGCCTTTTTGTGGAATATCCACATCATTTGGGGATTCTATAATGGCTCTCAGTTTGCAGTTATCTGATCTGCAAACTTTGTTAGCCAGAGTCCCTTAGTATTGGCTTGTACTTCAGAGAAGTAGATGCCAAACAAGAGTGGTCCCAGGACTGAACCCTGAGGTACTCCACTTGTCACTTGTCTGGAGCTGGATTCGGAGTCTCCTACTTTTACAGTCTGGGTTCTGTCAGTAAGCCAGTTGGCAACCCATAGAGTGATGTAGGGATTTATGCCCAGCTTAGTAAGTTTATCTGTGATCCCAGAGTGGGGGGATGGTGGCGAAGGCCTTGGCGAGGTCCAGAGAGGCTGTGTGGATCGCCTTACCCATGTCCACAGCTCTGGAGACTGATTCGAAGAAGTCAATCAGATTCAGGAGACAAGATCGGCCCTTCATAAGCCCAAACTGGGTGGGGTCCATTCTTTGAAGGTTGCCAATGTCTTTGTTTATAAGTTCCATGATAATGCATTCCATGCCCTTGCAGATCAGGCTTGTCAGACTGATGGGATGGTAGTTCCCTCGATCCAAGGCGGATCCTCCCTTGTGGAGCGGGATAACTGTAGCTATGTGCCACTCAGTGGGCACGAAGTCTGAGGTGAGGCCATGATTAAACAGGACATTTATTTCATTGCTACTACAAAAGGGCACTGAACTATAGCACTATAGAGTAATACACTGTGGCTAACAAGGTTTTGGAAAGGCATACCTGCTATCTTTGGATATTGTTTCTGTGAATGATTAGCCCATTTTGTAAAGTTTGGGTTTTTGGAAATGTAACTTGCTATCAATATATGTGTCTCTGAATGATTAGTGTAATGTTTGAGCAAGCTTACCTTGCTATGTGATAACTACTGTTTCTCATCCCTACCTTCTCTCTCTTGCCTCCTTAAGTTACCTGCTCATCTTGTGCTTCCTGCACTAGTCTATAGGGACATAAAGGACCCTCTCCAGTTATCGGCGGCTCACCTCACTGAATAACTACCCTACAATCCCTCTCTCAAGGACACTAGGAAAAGTATGTTTGTGGAATAATTCCTGCCAGAAAGACTTTCTACTATTGTACCTATACTACAGGGTTAGAGAAAGTACTGAGCTAGGACAGCCAGCAGCCTGTACCTCCCCCCTGCTGTACCTCACACCCTCTCTCCCCCATCCTCTTTTTAAAACTCCCTTTGTCTAGCAACCTTTTTCCTTGTTGTACTCTCACTCCATTGTTGCTTCACAGTAAGACATTGTCCTGTTCGATTCTCGCTAGAGCGTCTTCTGTGTGGAGACATGCATGAATGGGCGTACCTTCGTTGAAGGTTGTGCATCAGGGCTGGCAACTCGGCACGTAAAAATCTACTTCCAATCATTAGCGGACCGGAGTTCCGCTGTGGCGACCACTAACCGGGAAAAGCCGAAAGTCCCAACAACAACTCTAACTCCCTCTTATCAGCCTTGCAATATCTGACCTGTCCACTAGGTGGCTCCCTTACCCCAGCCATACTCTCTTCCTTATCTCTTATGCCCAGATACTTACATTTAGTTTCTCCTGCTGTTCCTTAACTGCTATTCAGTCCTCCCACTTTACCCTCTACTTCTACTGTCCACATCCTCCTCTTCTAGGCTCAATTCTCATAGCCTAGTATGAACCTATGAACCTATCTGCCCTGAGGCAATTATAAGCCTAGCCCGATTCTGTATGGCTTACGCCGCCCCTTGATTTGAGTATACTGTGCCCTTTTTAAGGTTTAGTTTACTGTGCCTCTGTCTAATAGTGACACGGGAGTAATCCCTGGGACAAACCTATGATCCCCCATCCACCTATCGAGATTCTTCTTGAAGAGATTCAGTGAGGTGCTCTGCCTCACATGAACTGGAATTCTATTCCAGAGCGAAGGGAGCCTCTGGGTTATGAACCTGTCCCTCCAGCAAGTTCTATTTATTTCTGTGCTGAGGTTCAAGTCCCTCGAGCGTGTGGCTCTAAGGGATTTAGATTTACTGAGGTGGAGCATGTCCATTAATTCTGGATTTGACATAGCTTTGTATGTCAGGCATAGATCGCCTCGAAGTAGGCGGTATGCAACTGAGTAGAGCTGGAGTTTTTTTAACCGAGCAGCATATGGCATCTGTTTGAGACCATTAAAAGCCAAGTGAAAGCACTCCAAATACACCAAGAAACCCAAAATGAGTGCAGCGAGCCAAAAACAGGAAACCCAAAGATTAGATCCACTCAGTTTATTGTCAACAGTACTAAAGCATAAACACTTTTAAATAACACAGCAAGTACGCGTTTTCGTCCTCAAAACTTGGACTTCATCAGATACATAAATTTAAAACCATTCATCCCTTAAATACCTAAATTAAAATCAATTAACCAATGACATGTTAAATAAAACATTTAAATGGGCAAACCAGTGTAGTCTCTAGGCTCATAAATATTCATGATTCAACATTTTGTATGTTTCCCTTACTACTCAATGCTTCTCTATTTAATAATTTTAATTAAAAAGCTTAAATAAATATACCAAATACATTTATATATTACCTTTTTTTTTGTGAATAAATAAATAAATACATAAAAAACATCCAAAAAGATATTTATACATGAATAAAACAACTGCATATAAAATATCATAGTGGTTGGCTCCCTCTAGTGTCAAAATTCATAATTACCATTAAATTCTATTAGCTCTAAGTTTTAACAATAGTAATATTGTTAAAAAGTCATTAAGACCTGTTTTTTCCCCGCATCCAGGGTAACTTGCCACCATAATTCTTTACTTTCTAAAATATCCTCCCAGGGACCCCCTCTAATGTCTTGCTTAATTTGTTCCAATACTAAAAATTGAAAATTATATCCTATACAACCTCTAGAATGTTTATAAAGTGCATTAATGTCTTTTTGGAGATATCGTAGGTATGTTCATATATTCTTTTTCTTAATGTTCTTTCAGTTTTACCTACGTAAAATGATTGACAGTTTTGGCATACCACAAGGTATACCACTCCTCTAGTGTCACAACTATAAAGACCCTTACTTCTAATCCATCTCATCCTACTTTCCAAATAAATTTCATCCTTATTTATAATATAGGGGCATTGGTTGCATCTTCCACATTTATATGTCCCTGTTCTTCTATTTCTTGTTGGTATTGAATTAATACCTGACCTTTCCAAAATTTTCCTTATACTCTGGGAATTTTTATATATCACGTTTGGACTTATTTTAGATGTTTCCTCAATATCTGTAAGTGATAATAATTTATCCCATTCCCTCTGTAGTATATCTCTCACCTTATAATTAGTAGAATTAAATTCTACCACTAAACCTCTTTGAAACCCATCTGATAGATTTTCGGACTTACATCCTTCTTCTTGGGTGTTCTTGTTATACCCCATACCTTTAATAGGTTTAAACCTATCTAATCTACCTTTTTCTACTTCTTTCCTTACTTTATCTACAAAAATTTTGGGGTAACCTCTGTCTAAGAACATTTTCTCTAACAGATCACATTCTTTTGAAAAATCTGTATCCAGGCTAGTCATTCTAGAACCCCTAACAAATTGCCCCTTTACTATGTTTCTTTTACAGTGTAGGGGATGGGCACTTTCATAATGTAAGAATGAATTACAAAAAGTACTTTTCCTAAACACTTTAGTTTCATATTTTTGATTAGTTTTATATATCTCCACATCTAAGTACTGTACACTATCAGGGGTAACATTATAAGTAAACCTTAAGAAGTTAGTGGTTTTGTTTAAGTAGTCCATAAATTCTAAAAATGTGTCCTGTCCACCAGTCCAGAGGATAACTATGTCATCCAAGAATCTTCAATATAATATCCAATGTTCTTGAAATGTAGAATTTAAAATAAATTTCTCCTCCCATTTGGATAATACTATATTTGCATATGTGGGGGCACACGCTGCCCCCATAGAGACCCCCTTGTGTTTGTTGAAAGAATTCACCATCAAATATAAGAAAATTGTACTTCAGGATTGTCTCCATAAGAGCTACAATTGCTATTTTATCATTCTGTGTCAATACTTTATCTTGAAAAATGGTTTCTTCAAGCATTTCCATACCTTTATGGTATGGTATACTAGAGAACAAGTCTACTATATCAATAGTGATAAACAATAAATCATCTCTGTAAAGCTCAGGTGTAAGTTCCTTTAATAAATCCCAAGAATCTTTAAGAATGGTTCTATTGTTAACCCATATATGCTTAGTTTTTAAATCCACATATTTTGCCAATGGTAATGTTTTAGAACCGTCCGCAGACACAATTGGCCTAAGGGGTGGGTCAATAGGATTTTTATGGATTTTAGGGATGCCAAAAATAGAAGCTATTCTTGGCTTACCTACATGTAAAAATTTAAAGATAGTATTATCTATAACTTTTCCATATATTAAATCTTGTAACAATATATCTATTTGTTGATAAGCCATATTCACTTCATTCCTAGAAACACATGTATATTTCTTTTCATCCCTTAATATTGAGTTCATTTTTCCTTCATAATATATATTCTCCATAATCACAATTCCCCCTCCCTTGTCTGGTTTCGTAATTCTAATTTGGTGATTATTCCTTAACTCATTTAATACCTCATTTTATTCCTTATTAAGATTAAAAATATGTTTATTTTTGTTTTTGTCCTGTAATTTTCTAACTTCGTTCTCTAGTATTACTTCAAAATTCTTCAGTTGGGGATGCAAAGGTGGATTAAAAGTAGATTTTCTCACTAATTTAGTATCTATCCTATTATTTTTCTTAAAATTATTTCTAGAGGCTAAAACTTCCAAATTAATTTTTCTCACAAATAATTTAATATCCAGTAAAGTCATAGTAGGATCTCCTTTATTAAAGGGTATAAATTTTAACCCTTTACTAAGCAGTTTAAAATGCTCTTTAGTAAGTGGCATACTACTGAAATTATAAATAGAAAATCCCTGATAAGTGTTTTTGAAACTTTCCACAACAATTTCTTCTTGTTTGCCACATATCTTATTGGAAGAAGGGGTAAAACTATGTAATATCTCCCCCTCCCCCTTCCCCCCCATTCGAAAATTTCCTCTTTTAACTTCCTGTTGATTATAACCTTGTTCCATTCCTTTCAAAGGTGGAAATTCTAAGTCATATTCCGCATCATTCCATTCATTTGTCCTGTTGTAATTATTCTTCTTCCACTTACTATCAGTACCATACATATCCCATTTAGTATAAGGTGGCTTAGGGTAACTAGTTTTACTTTCATACTCCTGTATATCCCTATTTAATTTACCCATCTTACGTTGGATAACCTCATCACACTTATTGTCAATATCATTTCTTATTTTAAAGTACTTGTCCCTTTCTTCTTTAATACCATAAATCAGGTCTTCCTTAATAAAAATATCTAATTCTTCAATTTCTTTTTCCAAAATATCTTGCTTTCTATCATTTTCTTTAATAATAAGTTTCAATACTTCCAACCCACAATTGTTGAAAACTTTTAATAAACTCTCATGAAACTCAGAACCCACTTGAACGTTGTTTGGGTATTTATATACCCTAAGTCCTTTTGGAACTATTTCTTTATTTAAACATTCTCTTAAATAAGCATTTTCATTACTACAAATTCTATATTTAGTCATCATTTTAGTTAATTTATCTAATTTCACAACGTATGAATCTCCATTAGGTTGCCCACCTAACACATTATTGTCCAGTTTTAAATGAAAGTCTTTCTGTAACCATTCATTGGTAGTTTTCATATTAGTTTTAACAGTACCTGTAGGTGTACCATAGAACTCAGCATTTTAGGTCTGGCACCCAAGTCCATAAGTAAATCCTTTCTCTGCTCGTCGCCCTCCACTTCCGACTCGAAAATCCTCCGTGTTACTGCTGGATTAAACGGACTACCATTCGGTACAGCAAGGTCGCCGGCATCTCCATTTTCACCCATAAGCTCCCTTTTGCATTTGTGATGGTGCCCTGTAAACCCTTCGGTTCCATTTTCTGCTGCCTTACACGCATTACCTCGACCAGGAAGTAAGGAATGGCAGAGAGGCGTGAGTAGATCTAGGAGCTCCGTCAGTTGGCTAATCAGTTTCGTAGATTGTCCCAACTCTTCCTGTCCTTGCGAACTCATAACAGCCCAAACGTTATGGTTTCCTTTTAGCTCTTACACGAAAGTAAACTATTAAAAGCCAAGTGAAAGCACTCCAAATACACCAAGAAACCCAAAATGAGTGCAGCAAGCCAAAAACAGGAAACCCAAAGATTAGATCCACTCAGTTTATTGTCAACAGTACTAAAGCATAAATGCTTTTAAATAACACAGCAAGTACGCATTTTCGTCCTCAAAACTTGGACTTCATCAGATACATAAATGTAAAACCATTCATCCCTTAAATACCTAAATTAAAATCGATTAACCAATGACATGTTAAATAAAACATTTAAATGGGCAAACCAGTGTAGTCTCTAGGCTTATAAATATTCATGATTCAACATTTTGTGTGTTTCCCTTACTACTCAATGCTTCTCTATTTAATAATTTTAATTAAAAAGCTTAAATAAATATACCAAATACATCTATATATTACCTTTCTTTTGTGAATAAATAAAAATCTGTTTGAGACCCTTGATCCTCTTGGTGAGATACTTTTGGGGTCTTTCTAATTGCTGCAGGTGTCGGGTAAGGTACATCCCAAAAGGGGCATTGTATTCTATGATGGGCCTGATGAGGGACGAATAAAGGGACACGATTACCTCTCTTGATCTAGATGTGAAACCCTTTGTGATGAGGTGGGCTATGTAGAAGGTCTTTCTAACCACTTTGGCAATGTGGTTTTCAAAGGAGAGATTGCTATCAACTTGGGTCCCCAGGTCCCTAATAACTTTCTCTGTACTTAATGGGTTTCCGCCTATGTGGTAATTTGTGGGCACATTGTTTTTGCCAAAGGGTATGACTATACATTTTTTGGCATTTAGCTTTAAACCATGGCGCTGGCACCAGTTATCTGTCTCTGTGAGACTTTTTTGAAGGATGTTTGTGTCAGCTGGAGAGTTGATTATGGCGCCCAGTTTGCAGTCGTCTGCGAACTTGGTGAGCCATAGTCCTTCCACGTTTGCCTGTACCTCGGAAAAGTATATACCGAACAAGAGTGGTCCCAGGACAGAACCCTGTGGGATGCCACTTGTGACCAGTTTCGAGTCTGACATGGCTCCAGCAACTCTCACTCTGTGGGTTCTGTCTTTGAGCCAGTTTGCAACCCATCTTGTGACATAGGGGTTTATATTTAAGCTGGATAGCTTATCTATGATGTCCGAGTGGGGGTATTGTGTCAAATGGCTTTGCAAGGTCCAGATAGGCTGTGTGGGCTACCTTCCCTTCATCTATGGCTTTGGTGACTGTTTCGAAGAAGTCAACCAGGTTCAAAAGGCAGGATCTGCCCTTGACAAAGCCAAACTGGGTAGGATCTAGTGTCTGTAAGTCCCCAATGTCTTTGTTTATGAGCTCCATGATGATCCTCTCCATAGCTTTGCAGACTAAGCTAGTCAGGCTTATGGGGCGATAGTTTCCAGGGTCCGTAGAGGCTCCACCTTTGTGGAGTGGGACCACTGTTGCTGTACACCATTCTGTGGGCACATATCCTGTAGTGAGGCTGAGATTGTATAGCTGTTTTATTTGCGGGATTAGTTCCTCTTGGAGTTCATGTAGGAGGCAACCTGGGTCGCCATCTGGTCCCATGGAAGCAGTGTTTTTTGCTTTGGAGAGGGCAGCCTTCACCTGAGCATCAGGGATGTTTGGGAGGCAGCCCTCTGCTGGGATAGATACTTGCTCTTTTGGGGGGGGGGTGGAGAAGTTTGCACTGAACCTGTCTGCCAGGATATTGGCGATGTCTGTGGGTTCAGTGTATTTTTTGTCGTTTAGAATCAACTCAGAACAAGTCTGGGAGTTGCATCCCAGGTTTCTAACATAACTGAAAAAAGCCTTATGATTGTCTTTGGTGTCCTGTGCAATTTTTCTCTCGAAGCTGGCCTTGGAGGATTTTATGAGGGATCGTAATTTTTTGCTAGTACTGATCAGAGATGACTTCCCTATTAGGGATTTTGCTCTATCATGTAGTAGCTTCCTCCTTCTGTTCTACAGTTTATTTATGGCAGGGGTCCACCAGACTGGATGCCTGCCTTTGGATGATTGGGTCTTGGTTTTGTTTGGGATAGCATGATCCATGCATTCCTGGAGATGTCCGTAGAATGTGTTTATATAGGATTCTGCAGTTTGGGCCGTAGTTTCCACTGGCCCTGGGGCCTTGAAGGATTCCACTTTGGTTTTGAGAAGTGAGAAGTTCGCTTTTGAGAAGTTTTTCACTGTGGTTTTCTGGGCTGGGGGTGGGGTCGGGATGTGGACATCCAGTGAAATTAATTTATGGTCTGATCTTACCAATGAGGGATATACTTCTAGTGTGGAGCATAGAGTCCCCATGTTGGTAATGATCAGATCTAGTATGTTGTCCCCTCTTGTGGGAGTGGTGACTAGTTGTTCCATAGCATTTGAGTTTATAATTTCCAGGAATCTTTGGGCTAAGGTGCTGGGGCTTGAGTAGTGCTCCCAGTCAATGTTTGGGTAGTTGAAGTCGCCCAATATAATGGTGCTCGGAGAGATCTTCATGTTCTCCAATGTTTTCAGGAAAGCTGAGTGGGATTCCTGACTTTGAGAGGGTGGTCTGTAGGATGCTATAAACTGAAAAGCAGTCTTGCCCACTGTTAGTTGCACATGGATGGTCTCCGATACTTCGTGCAATGCCACTAACCTGGAGGTGTGGATATCCTTGATAAATATGGAAACTCCCCCTCCTTTTGTGGTTCGGTCCGGGTTTTGGGGCCGAAAAGCATGATATGAGGTATAGCCTGGCAGTGCTGGGGTGCTCTCTGGAGCCTTGAACCAGGTTTCTGTCACTGCACAGATATCGATGTTCTCCATACTGAGGAGTGCTTCGAGTGCGTGCATCTTGAGGTTAAGACTTCTGTCGTTTAGCAGCATTACCTTTAGTTTATTGCTGCTTGTGCTGTCTATGGGGGAGGGTTTGAATTTTGAGCCTTGCCTAAAAAAGGCACTATGGGGGTGGCAAGAGCCTTTGCTAATATCCGAAAGCCCAGTGGTGACAGGTGCAAGCTGTCCCTAGCGAAGCAACGTGGCTTGTCGAGCATGTCATCCCAGGCTGACAGACACTGGATCCCCTTTGAATGACACCAAAATTTTAGCCAGTTGTTAAAATCGATCATTTTGTCTTTGTACTGTGGCATCATTCCAGGTGAGGGTAAGATGCTGCTCAAGGTCAGGGTCATACCAGCCTGGGCTACATGATCAGAGAGCTCCTCTATGTCTCTTTTCATGTAGTCCAGGGAGGTACTTCTCAGGTCATTCACACCAGCATGTACAATGACTGAGTCATATTTGTATTTGCTTTGGAGTGGCCTGAGTGCTTGCGTTATGTGGCGGATCCTAGCACCCGACAGGCAGCCCACCGTGACCTTCTCTTTATTCAGCCTGGTGAGCAGTAAGTCAGTGTGTCTGACAATAGAGTCACCTATTACAAGAGTATCAGGTGTGTTATTCAGCCTTAAGGGCTGTGGCTGCTTGGCACACTGACTTTGTGGGCTATGTGTTGTGCGTGTTTTGTTTTGAGATAGCGTTTGCTTGGATGTCTGCTTTGGAGGTCTCTGTTGCTTAGGTAGATTTTTATTTAGAGCCTCCGAGTATGTTTTTGTGTATTTATGTGTTTGGTTCGCTGATGTGGTGGGACTATGTGATACTAGAATTGTGTTGTGTGAGGTTACCTTCTCCTCCTGACTGGTTACACCAGTTTTGAGATGAGAGAGCACAGCCTCCAGTTTGGCTAAATAGTTGCATCTCTCACATATATTTGAACCTGTTTGGAGGAGGAGAGGGTTGTCCGTGTACATGAGACAGTTGTAACATTGCCTCAAAATTCCAAGATTCACCAGCTGGACTGGAGAGGAAACCATTGACTGACCTTTGGATATGCTAGAGTAATATAGGGAAACTGAATTTAAGACGGACCAATAGAGGACAGGGTAATCGTAGAGAGTATAAGAGTAAGTAGTGCTTATGGTTTAATAGTGCTAACTTGTAGGATTACTTAATTGGACCAGTGAAGGGCCTTAGAATGAGAATATGGTGTTTAAATTGAGAGATAGAGCAGTTCTAAGGGAAAAAGTGAAGAGCAGACTTTGTGGAGCCAGGAATAGTTTAAACCCAATTAGGCGGCGCTGCCCGCTGTTGCACTATGCACAAAAACGTGCAAAACCATGAAAAAGAGGGTTTTAAGAGAGGAAGATGAAGGAGTTTTGGAATTGACCCAAAATGGCCAATAAAACTACAGTTTCAAGTCAGTAACCACTCCCACAGGGGCAGGCAGGCTGCTCAGTGTTTTTCACTGCCACTGATCAACAGAGAGACTTCCCTTTAGCCCAAGCAAAAAATGGCCTCACAGAAACTTACAAACAGTTCAAGAACAGCAAGCCTGTAACTGAACTTTTTTAAATCTCAGAAAAGTGGGGAAAAAAGCAAGATTTTTTTTGTTTTTTTGTTTTTTCAGAGATAGCAGAGGTTCACAAGTATCACCAAGTTATAACAGTGCAGTAAATGACCCCACACAAGAGTGCTAGTGCTCACTATCCTTTTCCCACATCTGTCTTCAAACTTACCTTCTGGAATCAGTCCTGCTGATTGTTTTTTATAACTGCATCTGTATCTGTCTCAACCCACTCCATTTGCCCTGCAGGCTCACTCCGCTCCCTTCCCTACCCCCAATTCCTACCCACCCCCAGGGGTCCTACTCTTATACTTACTAAACCACACCTCTTCCTCTTCCAATTACTTTTAAAAAATACTAGCCACACCTCTTCCTCTTCCCATTACTCTCCGAACACTTTACCACGTTTCATCTTCTCTCATAGCTACCTTCTCTTAACACTCCCTTCTATCTTACCACAACCTTCACACTTCACCATCCTCACCCTTTATACTTCCAAATTCTACCTACACACATCCAATAGTAAATTTGTACAATGTATAAACCACCCACCCCATTATATGTCCTACTTTTATTCACACTGTTACTACTACTTCCTCTAACCTTTGCCTACTTACTCACCTCCTATGAATACCCACTACATCCAGACCATCACTATCCTAATAAGAAAACCAATGCTCTATCCCTACCACTTCTTTCTAACTATGCCAATATAACATCTTCACCCAACTACCTACTTGCAAAGTATCATAGAATAGTACATATTAAATATAACACACTTAATCTCAGGAAAAATCTACTTCTATACAACAAATTCCCTAACCTAAGCTATATGGGATTACTACTCTCATTAAAAGATGGTGACGTCCGCCCTAACCCAGGCCCAACAAAAACTCCTAGTACTCTCCATAGCCAAAATCACTACCCTATTGATTCCCTTAGTAAAACATTTAACTCCCTCCAAGTAGCCCATCTTAATATACAGAGCATAAACAACAAAGTATCTCAACTCCAAATTCTAGTAGAAGTATATTCCTTTGATATCCTCTGCTTAACAGAAACATGGTTAAAACCTGCAGCCAAAGACAACAAAATCCTTCCACCTGGATATAACATACTAAGACTCGACTGAGTAGCCAAAAAGGGAGGTGGGTAGCTATTCTATTTAAATCAGGCTTACAGTTAACTATCTACAACTGTAAAATACCTCTTGATTCCAATGCAGAAATTCTAATCTCCAAACTTCATATTAACAATGACAAATCCTTCCATATCATCTGTATGTATCTTCCTCCTGGGAATAACACTGCCACCATGGAAAATATTCTTTGCTGGCTATCCCAACACCTGCCCCAAGAAACCATAATCCTAGGAGATATAAACATTGATTGGAACTGCTATTGTAGCAACCTCCCTACAACCCATATTAACCTATATGGCTTTTCTCAAACCATTACATCCCCCACCAGGATCAATAAAGCTAACCAGAAAGCAAGCATATTAGACTGGATTCTCATAAACCATCACCCTCACAATTATGATTCTGGAACCCTCCCTGATGATATAAGTGACCACTCACTTACTATATTATCAGGCATAAAACCCACACTCCCAATCCAACATCTGTCAGAAATATCAGATTCAAAAAGAACTTTAACCCTGAGCTATTCGAAAAGGAACTAAGAGCTTGCAATTGGTCTCCCTTAAAACACCTCCCTTTAGAAGAAGCCATCAATTGCTTTAACTCTAACTTCCTTGGCATTCTCAACCACCATGCTCCAACCAGATTAATTAGAATTAAAACCAAGTCTGCCCCATGGCTTTCAAAAGTAACCAAACACAAAATGCATCTTAGAAATAAACATTGGGCCAAATGGAGAATGACTAAAAACCCTGTTGACCAAAAAACCTTTAGACAGTTAAGAAATGACACTAAGAAAGCTATACTCTCTGGTAAAATAAATTACTACCTACAATTTCAAACAAACAAAAGAACAAATGGCCAGTAACTGCTAAGGATTCCACAAAGCAAAATACAGTTTAGCGCTTTCTTTCACCTTTATTTTAAAACCGTGAACTTCATCAGAAAAAAACGGGAACTCTCCCATGTTCCCGTTTTAAATGCATTAACAGGAAATGATGTAATGAATTCTGTTGTGCAAAAAAATTCTTAAATATGAATTAATTAAAATGTTTTACAACTGTACAAAACGCACCATGTCAAGATGTAATAATATACAACTGTTTTCAGTTTTTTAAAAAAAGAAGTAAAAAGACCTATAGAAAAAACATGTATACAAATTTGTTTTACAAACATCAGTCCTTTTTCTTGTGAAAATATATGTATGCAGAAATGTTCTCGTACCAACATAAAACAATCAGTCTAATTTTATATATAATATGATGACAAATGTCCGTAAGTAATCGGACATAGCGCTTCGATGTCTGAGCGCTAGATGTTTACTTAAAAAAAACTTATTCTTTTGAAATGTTTGTGAACTACTTAATTTTCTAAATTAAATATTTACCAAAAGTTTTTTAAAATTCAATGTTTGACCAGATGTTCATTAGATCTCAACATACGTATGCAAAATGTACATTGTGTAATTTTCCAAAAAATCAATTCTAAAATATATATAACTAAAAGTTGCCATGACCACACTTAATGTAATGTAAAAATAATAACCTATATGAATTAGCGTCACAGTGTAGAGTCACTATGAAATAAGTAACACTAAATAATTAGTCTGGAAACGTGAATCTCCATAACTGATAGTGCGAAGTGCTGAATTACCAAAGCGCTCAATTTCTACATGTAAAACTTATTGTTTTGAGGTGACAAAGAAATGTTTATTAAAAGTAAATCAAATAGACCTTTTAAACCCCATGATATTTATAATATATGCACTAGTTGATTTACAACTCAAAAAATTCCCCTTTGGAATTTACACTAATGTTTGAATACACTGAATATGTTCTAAATGTATACCTACAGAAGTATGTGTATTATAAATATGTCTATGAAAAATTTTTATTGATGATTGTATTTCTGTGAATAATAGAAACAGATATACAACTATTGATTCTTAATACTACCTCTGCGACAGACTTAGATCTGTTACAAAAAAATATATATATGCATCTATTGTAATGGCAGAAACTAACACAATAAAGTGTTGTAACATATATCTAGAAGACTCTACTTTTGAAACAACCTATCTCGTACAATAGTGGAATAGCTCAAAGGTAAAACCATTACAAAAGAATGAATGCATTCCAAAAAATAATAATTCCCAATGAAAATTAATGATTCCCATTAAACATAAATACATTTTATGTAAACAAAAATTGTCTATCTATACATCAGAAAACATTTGATGTTTATCATTTCATTTAGACCCGGAGGTGAATCTGCCCCTAGAAGTAACTGCCATAGTGCCTCTTTTTGTTCCAACCTGTTGTTAACATCTCACTAACAAACCTTTTTGTACATGGTCCAAAATGAAAAATTCAAACTTTTTGAAGTTGGTACATAACTGAGCGTGTCTTGCTAGGGAATTATTACTATCTTTGTTTTTAATTGCCAAAGTGTGTTCATAAATTCGGCGTTTTAAAACCCTTTATGTTTTACCAATATAATAACTGTCACATGTTACACAAGATGCTATGTACACCACATGATCACTATGACAATTAAAATATTTGTGTGCCCAAAATGTTCTGTTTATATGTTTTAAAGTTACAAATGAAGTGTTACTAATGTAACGACACTGCCTACAGTTCTTACATGAGAAAGTACCTTTCTTATTGCTGACTTCCCTGACTGTATTGTCCAGAACCTGATTGTTGTATTCTGAAATGTGTTTAACATTAGTCACATTCTTATATGTGAATCTAGGTCTGATTCCCAAGCAGGACATTAAGTCCTTATTACCAAGGACGATCCTCCAGTTTTTTTCTTTAATTTCTCTAATGTACCATAACTCATTAGATATAGGAAGAGGAAATGCAGTGTAATACTCTTCTACTTCATCTTTGTTTGTATTGTGTGAACTGTTTTGTACCATAAATTCAGTACTACTAGTCAACAAAATAGGTTTAGCTACACCTTTTCTCAGTTTATTTACTTCCTTTTCTAAACCTTTTAACCAATTACTTTTGTAACCTCTTTCCATAAACATTACATCGAAGCGTTATGTCCGATTACTTATGGACGTTTGTCATCATATTATATATAAAATTAGACTGATTGTTTTATGTTGGTAGGAGAACATTTCTGCATACATATATTTTCACAAGAAAAAGGACCGATGTTTGTAAAGCAAATTTGTATACATGTTTTTTCTATAGGTCTTTTTACTTCTTTTTTTAAAAAACTGAAAACAGTTGTATATTATTACATCTTGAGACATGGTGCGTTTTGTACAGTTGTAAAACATTTTAATTCATATTTAAGAATTTTTTTGCACAACAGAATTCATTACATCATTTCCTGTTAATGCATTTAAAACGGGAACATGGGAGAGTTCCCGTTTTTTCTGATGAAATTCACGGTTTTAAAATAAAGGTGAAAGAAAGCGCTAAATTGTATTTTGCTTTGTGGAAATCTCAGCAGTTACTGGCCATTTGTTCTTTTGTTTGTTTGTTCTTCTACAAGGTCTCGGCTAGTCCGTGGTGTTTGAAGTTTCAAGTTTTCAGTACAGTACAGTGGGCAGTCACTTGCATTTCGGATGGCCATGGAAGCGTTCTCCCAAGACACACTGTTGGATGTATCTATTTACCCGATGCCAGGCGTGGACCGAGCTGATCGAGCCGACGAGCACAAGCAGTCCAGGGGGCCTGAGCAAGATTTAATTGACACTATTACTAAAATAGTACAAAGTTGTTTGAAAGGTGATTCAAACACTGTGACGACAAAGTACGTTGGAGAGTCAGGAAAAGTAACTTCACAAGGCATTCCAACGTCTACAAAGTTATCTGTTAGCAATGGTAATACTGAATTGGTACTGACAGACACTTCGGGAAATGGGGACAAAACCCAGTTTACAGGCAATGTTTGGGGTTATGTTTGTATGGAACTCAACAATCCATTTAAAAACTTTCAGGATGTACCAGTCACAAACGCAGTAAGTAATCAAAACATCAATAACTTACAAGCTTGTAAAAAATCTATTTTTGATTTAGAAAGACTGGTTATCAAACATACTACATTACGTTTAGAGATACAATATTTGAGTGAATGTATTTCACGTAATATTGCACCTCAAGGTTTAAGAACTGCAAAGTTCCCTAATTGTGTTATTCCGGGAGATGAACTTTGTAACACCTTAATAAAACTATACAATGACGCAGGAATAGCTATGATGGGTGTTTTGGTGAAACACTATGAGACAGAGATTAAAAAAATAATGGAAGATATTAAATCCTTAGATGACAGAATAAAGCAGTTTGATTGTTTTCCACAATTTTTTACTCTATAACAGCATTGAGGCAAAAACAGATAGACAACGGGCCACAATCATCACAAGAAAACAAAATAAAATGCGTAGAGACATCTTTGCATACAATGCTAATGAAGCTTATATTTGTGCTTATGGTGAAGAAAAGACCACAAATAATACAAACATTAAAAATCCTAATTGGACTTTCAAACATTTTGGTCTGAGAAGGGAAGAGACAATGCGAATGACAATCAGTCTATTTTACCTTCCACTACAGGCACTCATGCTGGTCACAGTGAGGTTGAAAATAATGACATTAACAACACAAGAAACAATACAGACTCCAGTAGTACAGAAGTCATTGCCACTACAAGTTTTGCAGGAGTGGTTAGTTCTAATACTAATCAAAAAGTTGCCCCTTTTCGGACACAGGGGGTGCAATCCAAAAAGACTACCAAGTGGTTCAACTCCACTCAATACAAGGGGAAACCCAAAGGGAAAAACAAACGAAAGTGGTAACAACACCTTCAATTGACACTGACTATTCTTTGAACATTGTCAACATGAGTGACAGTCATCTCTCTGAAACATGTAAAAATGTTTTGAAAAGAGGTTTTAACTTCATTCCATCTAACAAGGTGGAAATTGGTAGATTATTAGTGGACTTTAGAATTTTTTTGCGCAAATTGAATCTAAAATACATCATGAAAGATGTTTGCATGGTTAGTTCCACTCAGAACAAAGTATTAAAAAAACCAAGTACTCATAATCCCCCTTTGGTCAATACATTACAAGTCTTTCAAAAGATTTGTGAAACAGAATTTAGGGAAGTTTCAGAATTAAAGGTACAGGATAACTTGACAGATTTAGAACGTGAAGCCTTGGTACACCTGTCTCATACTCAAGATATTAGGGTTATGAAGGCAGATAAGGGGGGAAAGATTGTAGTAATGAATACAGTGGATTATGACAATGCTATTTCCTTACTGCTGAATGACATAAATAATTATTCCAAGGTTAGTTCGGATTTCATCTTGGGTTGTTACAGAAGGGTCAATACTTCCCTCTTCGATATGTTTTGTCAAGAAGAAATAGACAGGGAAGATTATGACTTTATGTTAATAGAACAACCCAAGATGGCGAATATTTTTAGTATCACAAAATTTCAACATGATACAGAAGGTTTAACATTTAGACCTATAGTGTCAACTAAACATTCGAAAACAGAAAACATTTCCATATGGCTTGATAATATTTTGAATCAGATAGCTCAAAAAGCATAATACTTTTTGAGAGATTCATGGCACTTGTTGGAAACACTAGTTAAATTTAAATTTGCATTTAAGGATGTCTATTTTGCCACCTTAGATGTTATAAGTCTCTATACCTCTATAGATCAAGAAGAAGGTTTGGAGTATATGAGAACCTATTTAGCGTCCAACACAGATTTGGGTGGTTCAAAAATTAACACACTATGTTCCCTAATGGAAATTGTTTTAAACAACAACTTCTTTGTATTCAATAAAACATTTTATAAACAAACATCTGGAGTTGCGATGGGTGCCAGGGTCGCACCAGCTTTTGCCAATATTGTTATGTCAAATTGGGAACAGGAACATCTAAAAACTCACCCAAATTTTAATAAAGCAGTGCTCTATGTTAGATACATAGATGATTTGTTTTTTTTTTGTGGACAGGGGACAAAATTGAGTTTGACAACATGGTACATGATTTGAATGACACAACAAGTTTTTTATTTTTCAAATCTAGTGGATATGGAAAAGAAATTAATTTCCTTGATCTAAGTTTGTACATGGATTCAACAAACAACACAATACACAGTAAAATATATAGAAAACCTTGTTTCACCAATCAATATCTTCATAAAGAAAGTCTCCACCCTCCACACATGAAGAAAAATGTAATAAAAGGCCAAATGATTAGGCTTAGTAGGTTGACATCGGAAGATAACATTTATTACAAGGAATTATCTTTGTTAAGAAAAATGTTTATTGAAAGAGGTTACAAAAGTAATTGGTTAAAAGGTTTAGAAAAGGAAGTAAATAAACTGAGAAAAGGTGTAGCTAAATCTATTTTGTTGACTAGTAGTACTGAATTTATGGTACAAAACAGTTCACACAATACAAACAAAGATGAAGTAGAAGAGTATTACACTGCATTTCCTCTTCTTATATCTATGAATTATGGTAGATTAGAGAAATTATAGAAAAAAACTGGAGGATCATCCTTGGTAATAAGGACTTAATGTCCTGCTTGGGAATCAGACCTAGATTCACATATAAGAATGTGACTAATGTTAAACACATTTTAGAATACAACAATCAGGTTCTGGACACTACAGTCAGGGAAGTCAGCAATAAGAAAGGTACTTTCTCATGTAAGGACTGTAGGCAGTGTCGTTACATTAGTAACACTTCATTTGTAACTTTAAAACATATAAACAGAACATTTTGGGCACACAAATATTTTCATTGTCATAGTGATCATGTGGTGTACATAGCATCTTGTGTAACATGTGACAGTTATTATATTGGTAAAACAATAAGGGTTTTAAAACGCCGAATTTATGAACACACTTTGGCAATTAAAAACAAAGATAGTAATAATTCCCTAGCAAGACACGCTCAGTTATGTACCAACTTCAAAAAGTTTGAATTTTTCATTTTGGACCATGTACAAAAAGGTTTGTTAGTGGGAGATGTTAACAACAGGTTGGAACAAAAAGAGGCACTATGGCAGTTACTTCTAGGGGCAGATTCACCTCCGGGTCTAAATGAAATGATAAACATCAAATGTTTTCTGATGTATAGATAGACAATTTTGTTTACATAATATGTATTTATGTTTATTGGAATCATTAATTTTCATTGGGAATTATTATTTTTTGGAATGCATTCATTCTTTTGTAATGGTTTTACCTTTGAGCTATTCCACTATTGTACGAGATAGGTTGTTTCAAAAGTAGAGTCTTCTAGATATATGTTACAACACTTTATTGTGTTAGTTTCTACCATTACAATAGATGCATATATATATTTTTTTGTAACAAATCTAAGTCTGTCGCAGAGGTAGTATTAATAATCAATAGTTGTATATCTATTTCTATTATTCACAGAAATACAATCATCGATAAAAAATTTTCATAGACATATTTATAATACACATACTTCTGCAGGTATACATTTAGAACATATTCAGTGTATTCAAACATTACTGTAAATTCCAGAGGGGAATTTTTTGAGTTGTAAATCAACTAGTGCATATATTATAAATATCATGGGGTTTAAAAGGTCTATTTGATTTACTTTTAATAAACATTTCTTTGTCACCTCAAAACAATAAGTTTTACATGTAGAAATTGAGCGCTTTGGTAATTCAGTGCTTCGCACTATCAGTTATGGAGATTCACATTTCCAGACTAATTATTTAGTATTACTTATTTCATAGTGACTCTACACTGTGACGCTAATTCATATAGGTTATTATTTTTACATTACATTAAGTGTGGTCATGGCAACTCTTAGTTATATATATTTTAGAATTGATTTTTTGGAAAATTACACAATGTACATTTTGCATACGTATGTTGAGATCTAATGAACATCTGGTCCAACATTGAATTTTAAAAAACTTTTGGTAAATATTTAATTTAGAAAATTAAGTAGTTCACAAGCATTTCAAAAGAATAAGTTTTTTTTAAGTAAATATCTAGCGCTCAGACATCGAAGCGCTATGTCCGATTACTTACGGACGTTTGTCATCATATTATATATAAAATTAGACTGATTGTTTTATGTTGGTACGAGAACATTTCTGCATATATATATTTTCACAAGAAAAAGGACCGATGTTTGTAAAGCAAATTTGTATACATGTTTTTTCTATAGGTCTTTTTACTTCTTTTTTTTAAAAAACTGAAAACAGTTGTATATTATTACATCTTGAGACATGGTGCGTTTTGTACAGTTGTAAAACATTTTAATTAATTCATATTTAAGAATTTTTTTGCACAACAGAATTCATTACATCATTTCCTGTTAATGCATTTAAAACAGGAACATGGGAGAGTTCCCGTTTTTTTCTGATGAAGTTCACGGTTTTAAAATAAAGGTGAAAGAAAGCGCTAAATTCTATTTTGCTTTGTGGAATCCTCAGCAGTTACTGGCCATTTGTTCTTTTGTTTGTTTGTTCTTCTACAAGGTCTCGGCTAGTCCGTGGTCTTTGAAGTTTCAAGTTTTTACCTACAATTTCAACAATCTAACCAAAACAACGCACAAAAATTCTGGACTAGCATTAACTAATTACTTCACCCAGGTCAATCCACCACACCTAACCCTCAAAATACTGACCATAATAATCCCATGAATACAGCCAATACATTCAATACCTTCTTTTCTAATGCTATCCAAACACTAGCTAGTCAGCTAACACCTAATAGCTTCACTTTACCTTCCTATAACTCAACCTCACCCCCTCCTTTTCATTTGCAACATGTCCAACTACATATATTCTAACACTTATACAAAAACTAAAACCATGCTCTCCCTCAGCAGCCCAACTACCTGCTGATTTTCTACAGCTATCAGCCAAAGCCATAGCATATCTCATTTCCATTTTGATCAATAGGACTATTACCAAAGGTCACATACCTAGCTTATGGAAAGTCTCTCATATTATCCCCCTCCATAAAGGCGGACACTTCATTGAGATCTCCAACTATTGCCCCATTGCCCTTCCTTCACCGTTGGCAAAGATCATGGAGAAATGCATCCACAGGCAATTACTTGACCACTTAACCCAAAATAACTTACTTTCCAGCTTTCAACATGGTTTCAGACCCTCGCACAGCACTACCACTGCCCTACTTTCCTTTACAGATTGCATAAACAAAAACCACAACCTTAATAACATTTCCTCAGCACTATTTATTGACCTGTCCAAAGCATTTGACATGGTTAATCATCAGATTCTCATCAACATACTCAAATCCCTATCATTAGATGCACCTTCCATAAAATGGTTCCAGTCCTACCTAGATAAAATACAACAGGTAGTGGCAGTAATTTGGCATAAGACTCTTTCTACCCTCCAACCAGTTATCCTAGGTGTCCCTCAAGGGTCCATACTAGGACCTCTCCTCTTCTCCATATTTATTAATGACCTTCATTTAGCCATCCCCCAAGCCACATGCATACAATATGCTGATAACTCCACACTTATATGCTCAGCCAAATCCACATCTGAATTTCTCTCACTTACCCAGAAGGTATTTAACACAGCTGAACAATGGTTCACACAGCTGTGCCTTCTTTTGAACCCGCAAAAAACTAAACTCCTTCTCTTTAATCCTATTCACAAGTCCTCTCCATTTGATTTCTCAGTTACATCCACCAATGGTACCATTATATCACCAGACCCAACCACCAAACTACTGGGTATCACCACTGATAACAATCTGAACTTTGACATCCATATCAACAATACCATAAAACTGTCAACAAAACCTTGCCTCTCTTTATAGGATTGAACCCTTCCTTTCCCCCACAGCCAGAACAACCATAGCTCACACTCATCTAATCTCTACACTCCTCTATGCCTCACCCATTTTTACTAACCTATCTAAAAATAAACTCAGCAAACTGGAAACTTCCTATAATATCGCTAGATTTGCAACAGGAAACCCTTACAGAACCCACCATTGCATAAATATAAAGCAGCTTGGATGGGTGGAACTACAAAACCTGATTAAACTCCATCAACTAACCATTGCCCATAAAACTCTTCCTGTACTTCTATTCTATCTACCCTCATCACCCCATATACAAGTTTGAAATCCCTACGTTCCTCACACAAAAATATTCTACATACCTCTAAACCTAACAACAAGGCTGGGGAATCTCTCTTCTCCAATGCTGTCGGAAAAACCTGGAATCTTCTCCCTAGTGACCTTTCCTCTCTTCCCTCTCTATCACTCTTCAAAAACAGACTAAAACCCTTCCTTAGAACACACTGGTTGTGCCCCTGTAATAAACCTGACTAGGCATCTATCCATTTGTTTAAACTTAGCTCTGCCTATCCCAGACTACTCAGGAACTGTTATATATTCCTTTTGACTATAAATACAGACTCCCTCCTAAACAGCACTGTGTCCAACCTCTGTAAATACTTCCTACTGAAGAATTTCTTTATTTTTATATAATTAACCTGTCTTCTCTTTTGACTTTAGTTCTTATTTTTATGTATTATACCTGTATGTTGTATAGTATATGCATTCTTGCACTATAAGTACTTTTTTTTTTGTCCCCGTAGAATTTTCTGCTGTAACCTGGAATATGCATTGTATATAATGAATGTTGTTGTTTAGTCATTTTTTTATTGTTTGCTAAGTTTTTCATGTATCTGTTTTGGAGCTCATCTCCCTGGGCCTCTACTGAAAATGGATATATATCCAGTTAGACCAGTTAGACTAGCTCGGTCAACAAATGTAAAATAAAAAAATAAAATAAAAATAAATAAATTATTTATGTCAGAAATGCAGTTAATGAGATTATCTTGATGCTTCATGCTCTTTATAGCAAACTCTGTGGCATTACAAAGCTCAGTTGAATGGGCATTGATCAAATGATAAACACGTGACAGAATGCTTATGACCTCATTTTCTATGTCCATGAAGGGGAAAAATTAGTCACAAACAGTACCTTCCGATTGTTAGTGGTAGTTTATCTGAATACAGCTTATGAAACAGTAAGGTAGTCAAGACAATCTGCATTATGGCGTTACATGAAAGGAATCCATTAATCTGTCAGCTAGTGCAGAGGATTATGGCTATCGGCTATTAACAACCCATTTCCTGCAGCCCAGGGTTTGCTTCCCTTAACTTTCACTTGTATATTGTATTACACTAAGTTAGTAATCAAATAGTGCTCCATGGTTTCCTTTGAAAAGGGGCACTTATATCCAGTTACTTACTTTGTATACAAATTAACAAAATAAGAACGCAGTAATTATAATGCTAGCAGTCCAGTTAATATAATAATTATAATGTTAACAGGACTACTACTGCTCCTTTCAGCTTTTCCTGCTGATGTTTAATAAGTTCATGGTGCAATGTAGCATATCTCCAAGTCATAGCATCTCAGTAGCAGTTGGAAGAAAGGACTACTGCTCATTATTGATGGGGAGAAGTTAACCCCTTATCATTATTTATTACTTATTTATTAGTATTTGTTTTCTGGGAAAGTCTACTGGGCCAAAAAAGCCCATTTTCAGTGAAGGCCCAGGGGGGAAAAGCTCCACAAGGCAGTTAGTGTAAAAGAACATAGAACTCAAAAACAGGCAGTACTATACAAAGCAGAAAAGGAAGCGTGTAATCATACAATATTTGCAGATTATTAAAGTTTAAAGATGCATACTAAGTAATCATACATTTGATGATGTTATATATGTTTTGAGATCACCTAGAAATGAAAGCTATCATATGCAAATATTTACAAGGGGGTGTACGAGTATCAGCCAGCAGAATAGTGCAGGGAAGTGTGAATAAAGATAAAGAAGTTATAAATATATAGTAAGGCATAGATAAAATGTTAGGCATGGGTAGATCACATGACATTGTTTTAAGTGAAGATAAAGGAAGATCTGGGAGGTGAGGATGTAAGTTAAGCTGAATATGACTGTAGATGTGGGGAATCAGGTTATGGATTGATGAGAACTGAGACATCTGCATTGCCAAAGACTGGAGAGGTGTTGCAGCAGAGACTTTTTAAAGGAGGAGATGTTGCTGGAGGTTCTAATATCTGCAGGGAGAGAGTTCCATAGTTTGGCAACTGTGATGGAATAAAGCATGCCGCCAGCTGGGAGTTTAGGTTTGTCTACTTGCAGAAGGATTTGTTTTTCAGATCTGATAGGCCTATAGGGGGTGGTAGAGGGTTAAAATAGAAAAAAGGGCTACGCAGTCTGAGGGTTTGTAAATGATTTTGTGAGCTGTGATTAGTTGTACGTAGGTTAGCTAATGTAGACGTTCTAGCCTGTTAAGTGACTGTAGGGAGATGCAGTGATGGGAAGAGTATTTTGCGTTGGTAGCAAAGTTGACGACCTCATTATAACAAAACTCAAGCTTGGTTTTTATGGAGGACTGGATGTTGGTGTGAAGAGGAGCACCATACAGGAGAGAAGGGAAGATAAAGGTTAAGGCAAGATTATGCTTAGTAGAGCAGTTAAATAAGTGTTTATCTCTATAAAGTGTACCTATTTTTCTTTTTGATATTACTATGGATATGGAGGTCAAATGTCAGGGTTTCATCTAGAATAACTCGTAATAATTTAGTGTGAGAGACAACTTCTATGGTGGTGTTGTTTTGAGATTGAATGATGAAATCTGTCTTGTTAAACACAGAGTTTTTTCTTAGGAGTAAATAGTAGCAACTTGGTTTTGTTGGGATTTAGAGCTAAATGATTATTGGCCATCCACATTTCAGTAGCAGTAAAGGTGTGCGGGGTTATATGGAAAAGTTCTGTTGTTGATTTAGCAGAGCCAATAGTTGAATCATCTGCATATTGAACAACAGATTCATTTTTAAAAGTGGAGTGGAAGTCATTTATAAAAATACTGAAAAGAAGGGGTTCTAAGAGAGCCCTGGGAAACTCCAGTGAAAACTCAAGAAATTGAGGGAAAGAGCTGAGTCATCTTCTTGGTTGATGTCTGTTTTTAGATAGTTGGCGAACCAGTTTAAGGTTCGGGGAGATACCTAGATTGGAGAGTTTGCTGAGGAGTAGAGGGTGGGAGACCGTATCAAAAGCTTTGAAAGGTCAAGAAAGAGTGAGGATACAAATTTGTCAGCATTTCTTGCTTGATTGACTGTGTCCATAAAGGAAATGAGAGAGGTAGTTGTACTATGACATGGCCTAAACCCATGTTGAGTTGGGGAGAGGAGTTGGTTTAGGAGTAGGTAGTCTAAAAGTTGATAATGAATACATTTTTCTAGGATTTTGGAGAGGTGGGAGAGAATAACAATGGGTCAAAGGTTAGAGATATCTGTATCATTGTTACCTTTATGAAGAGGAAGAATATATTCTTTTTCCAGATGATAGGAACATAGGACACTTGGAGGGCTCTGTTGAGAAGTATGTTTATGGGATAGGCAGTGGACTTAGCTGTCATTTGGAAGTATTCTGGGGGGGGTAAGTTGTCAGAGGCACTGGAGTCAGGTTTAAGTTTTAGAAGAAGTTTAGTTATAATAGTGAAGGGCATGGGGAAAAAGAAAAAGTGTGTAGGGGTTGTGGTTTCATGTGAAGGGGTGATTATGGAGGAGAGTTAGCATTAGATGTAGTTTGGGGAAAAGTAGTGGTATGTTTTGCGATTATGTCAGTGAAATGTGAGTTAAAGAGCATGGCTAATTTGCTGGCAGTTTTCTCTGGGAATGGGCAGGGGTTGTTATTGGTACCAAGGTTGATTAGAGATTAAATGAAGTTCTGAATTTTTTTTGGATTGTGTTTGCGATTTTTTTGGAGGCCTAAATAATACTGTTTTCTATCATTAATGATTAAGCACTTAGCTCGATTACAGAGCTATCTAAATTGTAGATCAGTGGGATGCTTGTATTTTTGCCATATGGCGTGATTGGTTTTTAGCCTTTTTTGTCTCACTAGGTCTAGCTTATTTAAAGTGTTCAGGAATGGGGAGTTAAACTCAACAGCCTCATCAAGGGGCAGGAACTTTAGTATATTCTAACTGATGTTTCTCAGGGTTTCATTAAGAGCTATAGGATTAAGGTGGCTGAGATTTCTAATTTGATTATATTGGTGTTGGGATGGTATTGGGTTGGTTTTACGTAGCATAAAGGCTGGTAGGTGGTTACTAATGTTGCAGGGAAGTGTACCTGCTGCTAATATTTTGTGGGTCAGAGACTAGTATCCAGTCAAGAATAGATCCTCTGTCTATATTAATGTTGAGTATAGTTGTATCTATTAGCTGTGTAAAGTTGAAGACATTGATATTAGATGGTGGGGAGTGACCTGAGAAATTTAGCCAATTTATGATAATTGTTGCATTATTTAGTTTGTTTGATATCCAGACAAATATATCTTAAAAAATGGGAATAGTATTACCTAGGGAGATGTATATGGCTATAATGCAGAGATACTTAGAGCTGTTCAGGTTGAGTAGTGATGTAAGTATCTCGGTTGTAGAGAATTAGGAATACGATTGGAATATGGGACAATGGTGAGGGTATTAGGAAAGAGTATACCAATGCCTCCTCCTTTTTTATGGGGTCTGTCAGACCATAGGTGGGCATACAGGGGGGGGGGTGGAATTCTGAGTTTTTTATGTAGGGCTTTAGCCACATTTTAGTTGCAGCTAATATGTCTGGTTTAATCAAGGTTATCCAGGCATGAAATTCTGGTATTTTGTTTCTGGTACTTTGGAGACTGATGTTGAGAAATTAAGTGATTTATGTGGACTAGGGAGGTTGGCATTCAAGGGGTTGGATCCAGGGTTTAGGTGGATATCTCCACATAAGAATATGTTAGATTGCTTGTACATGTAGGTTATAGGTGGGAGGTGTCTTGTTAAGTGAATGGAGATAGCTATATGGTTATGTATGCTATTATGGAAGGGAAGCAGTTTTAGTTTGGTATGTAGAAGTATATTAAGTGCGTACCGGCTAGGGGAAATATCTGAGTAGCTGGAGATGGCTGCAGACTGAATAACAGTTGTAGATGTGAATTTTGTGGTATAGAAGCTGTGTTTAAGGATGTTAGGTGAGATAACAGGCATAGTAAAAGGGCAAGGGGACAAAGCAATGAGATAGCTGTATGGGTGGAGAGCATCTTGGGCAAGGTGAAGTTTTCTGAGTTGTTAATTTTTAAGTGATAGTTTAGACATAATAGTAAATAGTTTGGATAAGAAATGAGGAAGGTAAGGTAATATGACATTACTAGATTATTATGAAGTATTATCAAAGGATGATTGGTTAGATTATTGGTTGAGGGTTAGCTACGAGTATTAACTGTTATTGGATGATTGAATGGGTAGGGGAGTTAGTTGTTACTGGATGACGGAGTGGAGAGAGGAATTATGGTGAGAATAAATGTAACTGATGCAGGGGTGAGTGGGAATGGGGGTAGGGCAGAGGAGCGGAGTGAGCCCAGCATAGTGAGGACAATTGGAGTGGGCTGGCCCAGGTCGAGCAGAAATCTCTCAAGAAACAATCAATGAGATAGGCAAGCAAGGTGGAGAGTAGTCTTACAAGAGAATACTGGGGAAGTGTAGTAGCGATTTAAGCAATGTAGAGAAGCTTGTACATGATAGCAGGTAGGTATGCTTTAATACAGTGGAGTAGATTAGGTGGGGATGAAGTGGAGAGAGAGAATGAGAATAGCAGAGCATTGGAATGATGGAGTGAATTAAAGAGCTGGGACCCAAATGGCTCAGTGGTAAAGATAACTTTACTGTCCAAATAGTACAGGAAAGTAACCAAGAAGGTGGATGTGGGAGGGGAAACTGGAATCTAGAGGCAAGAGGGAAAGGGGGGGTATGACTTAAGCAATGGTGATGCACAGACAGCCATAGTCTAAACACAGGAGAAAATAGCACATTTATTTATTTAATTTAATTTATTTATTGCATTTGTTTACCGGGAAAGTCCACTGAACCTAAAACAGCCCATTTTCAGTGGAGGCTTGGGGAGAAAAGCTCTGACAAGAACATAGATACAGAATAAAATTAAACATTAATTGGTACAGAAGTAGAAACAGTGTTACACATAGTGATTACAGCACTATATACAGTATATGTACATAAAAGCAGGAATTTAGTAGGTTTGATTACAGTAATATATATATATATATATATATATATATATGTACATATATATATATATATATATATATATATATATATATATACACATGGGTCACTATTGTATTATCGAAAACACAATCCAGCGAATTGTTTTTCCGATAATGCACTTTAGCGAAAGTGCATATTGTCGTCTATGCACTTTCGCTAAACAAAAATCAAAATAAAAAAAAAAAAATAACTTTAAACAGTGTTATGCAGAGAGGCAAGCTCCCCTGCATCTCCACACCCCCCTACTTTATTATTCTCACTCCGAGATCGCACTACAGTGAGGAAAAGGGAATATTCCCTTATCCCCACTGTAGCACAATGTCAGTGATAGCTTAGTTGTAAATCAGCACTATACGTTGATTTAGAAATAATGGTGCATGCAAACTGCATGCCTTCTTTAATTCCCCACTCCTCATTTAGCAAAAGTGCATTTTCGATAAAATGCACTTTCGCTAAATTGTGTCTGTCTAAACACGGTTTCGATAAACCTTGCTTCGACATTCTAACAGTGACCTATATTTATATATATATATATATATATATATATATATATATATATATATATCTATATCTATATATATATCTATATATCTATATATATATATATATATATATATATATATATATATATATATATATATATATATATATATATCTATATATATATATATATATATATATATATATATATATATATATATATATATATATATATATATATGTATATATGTATATATATGTATATATATATATATATATATAAATATAGATATATATATATATATATATATATATATATATATATATATATATATAGATATATATAAGCAGAAATTTAGTTGGTTCCCAGATGAATTCTGAGAAGTATAAACATAGATATATTAATCCGTATTTTTGTACCAGCAACAAGTGATGAAAAAAAAAATAAATATGGAGAAAGTATCATCAGTCAGCAGTATTAAAAAGCATAGGAGTTTAGTTATCATACAAGGAGAAGGCAGAGGTTAGGTTATACAGCAAGTATAGTACATAGCCAGGAAGACTTGAGATGATTTTTCAGTATTTGTTTGATGGTGGTGGCACTGCCTGGGTTTCTTATAGACAGTGGAAGTGAGTTCCATAGTTTGGCGACGGTGAAGGAGTAGAGGAGTTCACCAGCAGGTAAAGTGGGCTTTTCTACTTTTAGAAGTAGATGATTTTCAGATCTTAGTTGCCTGCTGGATTGATATTTGGCAAGGAGAGTTGAGAGAGCAGGCCAGTCTGTGTCTCTGTAGATTATTTTGTGCACTGTAGTAAGTTGGATGAATGAGAGATGGTGGGGGAGTTCCAGTCAGCCTAATTGTTTCACTGAGTTGCAGTGGTGGGACGAAAATTTGGCCTTGGTTGCAAATTTGGCTATTCTGTTGTAACACATATCAAGTTTGGATTTTGTAGAATTTGGGATATTAGTAAGGAGAGAGGGTAATAAAATGGTAGTTGCAAAGGTTTGTCTAGTAGAGTTGGTGCCTGTAGAGCATACCGAGCTATTGGTGTGTGTGTGTGTTTTTTTTATGTTACGTTTACGTGTACGTCAAAGTTAAGATTTTCATCTTTAATAATGCCTAGTAATTTAGTGTGTGGGACAACTTCTGTAGTGGTATTGTCTTGGGCTTGTAAAGTGAAGAGTTTTTTATCTAGGGGAGTGGTTTTCTTAGGGGGTGAAAATTACTAGTTTATTTTTTTCGGATTTATGGCAACATGATTGTCAAGCATCCAAGATTCAGTAGAGGTGAGGGCATTCTGGATGATATGCTTGAGTTCAGAACTGGAATTTGCAGTGCATATTATTGTAGAGTCATCAGCATACTGGATTTACTGAGCATTATGGCAGAGTAGAGTGAAAGTTGTTAATAAAGATGTTAAATAAGAGAGGACCAAGTATGAAGCCTTGGAGTACCCCTGTGGAAGTACTGAGGAAGGGAGAGTAAGACTTTTTCCATTTGGTGGATTGCTGCCTATTGGAGAGATAGCTATTGAACCACTGTAGGGTAGGTGGGGAAATGTGGAGGGTGAATAATCTAGAGAGGAGGATAGTTGAGAAATAGCATCAAAAGCTTTAGAGAAGTCGAGGAAAAAGAGACGCGATTATTTTACCAGAATCCCATGCCTGGTTAACTGTATCAAGGAAGGAGAGAGGGGCAGTAGTGGTGCTGTGTCCTGCTCTGAAACCATGCTGAGTGGGTGATAGAATCTGATTTTCAAACAGGTGGTTGAGGAGTTGGGCATGGATGCATTTTTCCAGTATTTTAGAGAGGGGTGAAGGAATGGCTATGGGTCGAAAGTTTGTGGTGTCTGTGTTGGTGCTGCCTTTGTGTAAGGGGAGAATGAATGCTTTTTTCCTATGTCTGGGACAAGGGATTCATTAATTGCTCTATTAATGAGTATGCTGATGGGATAAGCTATAGAGTTTGCAGCTAGCTGCAGGAAGTATGGGGTAGATTGTCAGGGGCCAGAGTACAAGGTTTTAGCTTAAGTAAAAGTTTTTTTATTGTGGCAGGGGAGAATTGTAGGTTGCAGTTGAGGGTAGGATTGTTTTCTGGGATGATTTGGACATCAGCTGTCTTGGTGGTGGTGATGTTAACTCTACAAAAGGTGGTGATTGGGTTAGCTATACTGTCAATGAAGTAGGATTTGAAGAGGGTGGCAAGTTCGGTAGTGGTTTTGTGTGGATCAGGGGAAGGGTTGCTTTGCAGCCTGGGTATAGTAGTTGGTTGATGGAGGACCAGAATTTATGGGGATTATTTTTATGTTAGCTTTGTAGGTAGAGGTAGTGGGCTTTTGTATCACTGGTTATTAGACGTTTTGCCTGGTTATGAAGTTGCTCATATTTTAATAGAGTTGAGGGGGTCTTTATTTTCTGCCATGATTTCCAGATTTTATCCCTTGTGGACATGACTTCTTTGGTGGACTTTAAGAGCTAGGTTGCATGGTTATGTTTTATTTGTGTTTGGTGGGTGGGTGCTTGCCTATTTAGGATAGCTAGGAATGTTGAGTTAAAGAATTCAACAGCCTCATTAGGTGGTAGGGATTTGAGGGGTTCCTGATTTATTTTGGCTAAGGTTTCATTAAATATTGATGGTTGGAACTTAGTCAAATTTCTGGTTGATTCATATTGATGTTGACTGGGGTTGGGGTAGTTTTGCGTAGGATATATGCTGGGTGATGGTCACTAACGGCATTAGGCAGTATGCCTGCAGTGATGATATTGTTAGTGTGGGACACTAATATCCAGTCTATTGTGGAGCCCCAGTTTATTTTTGTGGGGTCTGGTGATATGTTGAATTAGTTGGGAAAAGTTGTAAAAGGTTTATGGTTTTTGAAGGGTTGTTGTGGGCAATGTCTAGCCAATTAATGTTTACATCACCTAAGCTGACGGTTTCATTATCTATGTTTTGGGAAGTCCAGGCAAGTATGTTTTCTAATACTTGACATCTTGTTTCCTGGGAGAATATAAAGAGCAATTATGCAAATGTTTATATGGTTGTTCAGTTTTAATATAGAGATTAGTACTTCGGCTGGGGAGAAGTTGAGTGTTGGTTTTGAGTAAGGAATTAATATATACTTGTTAGGGAAGAGTACTGCTGCAGTAAGGAATTAATATATACTTGTTAGGGAAGAGTACTGCTGCAGTAAGGAATTAATATATATTGTTAGGGAAGAGTACTGCTGCAGTAAGGAATTAATATATATTGTTAGGGAAGAGTATTGCTGCTTCTTCTCCTCTCTTGTGCAGCTGATCGAATCTCAGGCATGAGTGGCCTGTGGGGGGGGATTTGTTGTTTTTTACATATGATTTCAAAAAATGTTGTTGTCTTTTACATATGATTTCAACCAGTTTTCAGTAGCTGCTATAAGATCAGGGCTGTTTTGCGAAATCCATGCCTGCAGTTCTGGTATCTTGCTTCTAAGGCTTTGGAAATTTATGGTTGAAAGCAAGAGAGATTTGCTAGGTTTGCTGAGGCTGGGGGTGGCTGGGCCTGGGTTGGGGTGTACATCACCACACTGAGATATAATGCTTTGGCAAATTATGTGGGTTATACTTATCAGTTTTTTTCTAAAAACGGTATAGCTGCTGCTGGTGATGTGATAATGGGGGTGTCTTTGAAGAGGTAGAAGTTTTACTTTGGATAGTACAGAGGTATTAGCTGTGAACAAGCTAGGGTGGATGTCTGTGTAACTTGATAAATGTGGGGTATATGTGGTGGTTGTACAGGTAGGAGGTATGTTGGTGTCTGGAAAGTTGTGATTATTGTTAGGAGATAGAGAGAATGCAAGTGAGAGAAGTGAGATCATAGTAATAGCAGTGATGGACATGATGGTGGCTGACTGCAGTGTAATAAAAGAATGAATATGAACAGGATAATGATAGTTTAGGGATGGAGCACTATGTGGCCCTATTTAGAATGGGTGGGGAGGACAAGTCATTAAGAGGTATGATATGACTGGTGGAATAATTAGGGGTGTGGTTATGAGATAGATGGAAGAGAGGTGTGGGAGTGGTCAGGTTAGGTATAAGCTGATATGGGGGAGGGGAAGGATGCGGACAGGATAGGGAGCAGAGTGAGTATAGCGAACTGAGTAGGTCTAGACCCCACAAAAGACTATCAGTTTAAGGTGAATAATAAGCTTAAAATATCAGTATCTAAAAAGATTAATTTAAGTAGCTCTGGAATACAATAAAAAAGTATCACTGCAAGCACATAAGCAGGGTTGTTTGGCACTTATAGAGAGAGTTGTGATTAGTATAGAGACTATGCCGAAAGTAAAAGCAAAAATGTACTAATTAAAACAGTAAATGCTTGGGACTGGAAGTGTGTCTGTGTGTGTCTCTAAGGCTGAATAAAGGTATTATGGCCCAATCTTATGGCAACTGTCTGAAACCCTTCACTGATGTTGTGCATGCACCTTTTAATAAAATATTACTTCTGCAGGTCCATTTATACATACAAAGTTAGGGTGGAAAAGCAGTCCTGCTATGCAGCTTGAATCTTGGCCATAATACTGGTTCCCTCTAGAGTGCAGTTAAAAACTTCACCATGATAAGGTTTTACAGAGTGTCTTTATATTTGAGTTGGTGAAGAGGTTTCCTGATAAAATGACAGGATGAGAGATCACTCAGAATGTAGGTTAAAGGGCAGGTAAAAGAGGAGGGGGAGAAAGGGAGACAGATTACAAGGAGGAGGGAGGGAAGGAGAGTTTGCAGGTCAAGAAAGAGTTTGTGTAAGAAAGGAGCAGCAGGAGGAAACCTGGTGCAAGTATCCGCAGTACAGCTAGCTTTCAGGCAGGTAAGTAAATATTTCCAAAGAACAATATGGTTACCTATAGGTCAAAAACAATAAATACAGCAAGAGTCATACCCTTGCAAGAGAGTTCAGTCATCATCATCATCTTTCGGCTTTTCACATTAGGGGTAGCCACAGCGGATCATCTCTTTCCATTTCTTCCTATCCTCTGCATCTTGCTCTGTCACACCAACAGCCTGCATGTCCTCTCTCACAACGTCCATAAACCTTATCTTAGGCCTTCCTCTTTACTTCTTACCTGGCAGCTCCATCCTTAGCATCTTTTTCCTAATATACTCATCATCCCTCCTCAGCACATTTCCAAACCAACGCAATCTCGTCTCTCTTGCTTTGTCTCCAAACTGTCCAACATGAGCTGACCCTCTAATATACTGATTCCTAATCCTATCCACCCTAGTCACACCGAGTGCAAATATTAACATCTTTAACTCTGCCACATCCAGCTCTGACTCCTGCCTTTTTGTCAATGCCACTGTCTCCAACCCATATAACATAGCTGGTCTCACTACTGTCTTGTAGACCTTCCCTTTCACTCTTACTGGTACCCGTCTGTCACAAATCACTCCTGGCATTCTTCTCCACCCATTCCACCCTGCCTGTACTCTCTTCTTCACTTCTCTTTCACATTCACCATTACTCTGAACTGTTGATCCCAAGTACTTAAACTCGTCCACCTTTACCAACTCTACTCCCTGCATCCTCACCATTCCTCTACCCTCCCTCTCATTTACACACATATATTCTGTCTTAGCCCTGCTGACCTTCATTCCTCTACTCTCTAGAGCATATCTCCACCTCTCCAGAGTCTCCTCAACCTGATTCCCACTCTCACTACAGATCACAATGTCATCTGCAAACATAATAGTCCACGGGGCCTCCTGTCTGATTTCATCTGTCAACCTGTCCATCACCACTGCAAATAAGAAAGGACTCAGAGCTGATCCTTGATGTAATCCCACCTCCACCTTAAACGGATCTGTCACTCCCACTGCAGTCCTCATCACTGTCACACTACCCTCGTACATATCCTGTACCACTCTTACATACTTCTCTGCCACTCCCGAGTTCCTCATACAATACCGCAATTCTTCTCTAGGCACCCTGTCATATGCTTTCTCCAAGTCTACAAAGACACAATGCAACTCCTCCTGACCTTCTCTGTATTTCTCCAATAACACTCTCAGAGCAAACATCGCATCTGTAGTGCTCTTTCCTGGCATGAAACCATACTGCTGATCACTAATCATCACCTCCCTTCTTAACCTAGCTTCTACTACTGTCTCCCATAACTTCAAGCTGTGACTGATCAAATTTATCCTTCTGTAGTTACTGCAGCTCTGCACATCATTCTTATTCTTAAAGATAGGTACCAAAACACTTTTTCTCCACTCCTCAGGCATCCTCTGACTTTACAAAATTTCATTAAACAATCTAGTTAAAAATTCCACTGCCATTTCTTCTAAGCACCTCCATGCTTCCACTGGGATGTCATCTGGGCCAACAGCCTTTCCATTCTTCATCCTCTTCATAGCTGTCCTTACTTCCTCCTTGCTAATCTGTTTCACTTCCTGATTCACTATCCCCACATCATTCAACCTTCTCTCTCTCTCTCATTCTCTTCATTCATCAGCCTCTCAAAATACTCTTTCCATCTACTCAACACACTCTCCTCACTTGTGAGTATGTTTCCCTCACTGTCCTTTATCACCCTTACTTTGCTGCACATCTTTCCCAGCTCTGTCCCTCTGTCTAGCCAATTGGTACAGGTCCTTTTCTCCCTCCTTAGTGTCCAATCTCTCATACAACTCTCCATACACCTTATCCTTAGCTTTCGCCACCTCTCTCTTTGCCATGCGCCTCATCTCCTTATACTCATGTCAGTAAAAGTATAAAACTTGCAGTGACATTAGCAGGCAAAAACACAGACTTCTCTGATATGGAACAGACAGATAAAATCATGCAGTGGGTAGATATCTTGTGACCAGCATTGGCTTAACATATAAAAAACACGGCGGCCAATTTTAAGTGTATGCCCTTTAAACACTACAGAAATGTCAAATGACTGGATTTCAAATTATCAGCATTTAAAATGTTGTGCTGCATTATAAGTGATAACAAAGATCCCTTTTATTTAAAATAAGGTAGTGGTATTGTAAGCTTTCCATAGGTTCATACATTTGTAAGTACTTACTAGACTATTGATCTGTGGGAATCTTAAGAAGTTTAGCCTTACATTCTCATGGTCATTATTAGCTCTTGTATCTTTTTGTGTACAAATAACCCAGAGACAGGCAAAATAAGGATACATTGGGAGATTTACATGTTGTTTCTATTCATGAGGGACAAGGGTGCTAAACGGGGGTGAATTTCTGGTTACCCATCAATACTCTACCATACCCTGCCTGACTGTAAATGAATATATAGGTGATTATCCTAGACTTGGCTAGCTGAGACAATTGTATGAGAAGTTGATGTATGTTTACCTGTTCCCATTTTATCTGTAATGTGTTACCTGGTTGAAAAGGTTTATTTTAAATGTTGCCCTGAAAACCTTTTAGGGTAAATAACAATGGTTAGTTATGTATCATTTATCATTCTGTGTTGCATTACAAGTGATAAAAGCTCTTTTATCTTTCGTGCATAGTGCAGAGACAGAATGCTTGTGCAGAGAGAATGCATAAGTAAAGTGAATACCTGTAGAAGGCAATGATGGAGGTTTTTTACATACTGTGAAATTTTTTGTAAAAATGGAGTTCTACTAAAAAGTGGAAAGTTGAGAGTTGATGACTGTGCAAAAAAGTAGCTTAAAAGCTCTGTCTGACCTATCTGTAAGACGAGAATGTCGGTAGATGTATTTCCTTGTGCTGACCATTCTTGAATGCCACTGTTCATCTTCCCTATTGTTACAGGTCATTTCATGGAAATGGGAACAGCCAAGACTATTTAATCAGTGCTGATTTTCGCTGCATTTGCTTGCATGGAGAGATGGAATATTCTGTTTCCTGCAAAAGTGAGCCAGCCAAGTGGTAAGTTATATCAAGTGCTACAGAGCTTCAGAAGGTAAGTCAAAACTACCTTTTTTCTTAGTTAGCTACTTTTATAAGGCATTTTGAAGTATGTATACTGTGTATTAATACTGACTCTAAACCATTTAGCGATAACTAAACCAAATATATTTGTAACCGATTGCATGCTGAACCTAAATTTGACACTTCCTTCAGTGGGATGAACAAAGAATTAAGGTGTCCTGACCCCTGGGAAAAGATTAAGAATATTACAAAGACCCTTAGGCAGACGTATCAGAGTAGTGATGAATTTGATCTTACAGATTTTAGAGTGAATGATGTTGGACTCCCTACCCCCACACTCAGAAAGGGTGCAATTAAGACAACTAAACTGTCCAAAAACCTTCATTCAAGCTACAAGGACCGTAGCTGTGAATAAGATTCTACCTTACCATAGATGCCACCAAAGTATTTGGAGCAGATAAATAGATTTAGCATTGTACTGGAGTATTGGTGCTGGGACTTTACTTGAGTCTCTCTCACACTCTCCTTTAGAGCAGGAACAGCCCTGAACAGAACATTCTCTCCCCTCCTAACACATTTTTAGGCAAAATAAACCTGATTAACATTGCATGTTAACCTCCTCTGATAACATTAAAGCTCCTTATAAAGGGCCCATGGCCAGCTATAAAGCTCAAGTAATTGCAAAAATGTTATTCCAATAAAACTTATTATATCACGCTCGTGTTCTAGTGATTTTGTGATTTCTATTAGTGGACTAGTACAGCACTGCTTTATTTTTTTGAAAGTATTAAGTAAGAAATTTGTGAATTGTCCTTCGTCAGTGAGGGTATGGAGATCTGTGCAGTCACTGACACATAGTTCACTGATTTGACCAGCATACCACAAATTTTGGGATACATAGCTTTTCACTTTTTATAAAAATGCAACCAGTCACAAGCCAATAAAAAACAAATCCAAGGTAAAAAAATGGGTGAAGGAACCAGCAACCAATGTTCAAAACTCTTCTTTATTCTAATAAAAGAGTAAGCCAATTCGGCCCCAAGAAACAAAAACGGAATGAATAACTGTTGAGCGCGCTTTCCCTTTGTTGAATACAAAACTTCTTGGGATACATAGCTTTTCACTTTTTATATTACAATGGTCAATGTGACAGACTTTCCCTTTACACTAAAAAATCCAGGTAATAGACACCAGTGTTGGGGGAAGAGGTATTCTATGCTCAGCCAACTATTAACAGCATAGATTTAACTAACTTCTTGGCTTGTTACTACTCCATTTCTGTTACACAGCTGGAACACATGTTCCTTGATAAAGTGTCCATCCTTATTAATGGGGATAATTCATTTTCCACGGAAACCTAAATTACTAATCTAGTGATTCAGGAAAACTATTTTACAATGGGTGCTTATGTACAGCAACTCTTGGGCTCTGTCAACACCAAAAGTCTTGAATAAACAGGAATATAATTTGCTCTCTCCTTCGCAAGCCAGTATATTTGGTACTGAGAAGGTTGTAAACATAAACACCACACCTTAATCACCATCCACACCTACACAACACACCCACATATGTGGAGTTCTTCAATGAAAACATACCCAAACAAAAGAGACCTCCGAGGCAAAAACACACGTGAACTCCACTGCCCACCACACCACACACACAGTCCACACAGCTGTGTCTCACAGCCACTGAGGCCTAAACATGAATCCAACGTTAGCCATAGGAGACTCCATTGTGAGACGCACAGATGTGCCCCTCACCAGGCTGGATAAGGAGAGATTCATGGTTAGTTGTTTGTCAGGTGCCAGAATCTGCCACAGCATCCATGCACTCAAGTCTCTCAACAATAGATGAACCTACAGCAACTTACATACCCCCAACCATTGCATAACCTTCAGAATCCAGTTTTATCTTACAACTACAGGTTAGTTTCGCTTATATGTATGCATTTATACGTTATGGATTCCTATGATTTGGACCAGGCCCTATAGATGCAGTAATGCCTCCCTTGACCTCGTCCTGACCACACACCCTCTAGAAAGCATTATAATATGCGGCCGAAAACCCAGAATGACTCTCACATTCCCATATCACCTTGGGAATACAGCATATTCACAGATTCATACAATACAGTCTAATGGCATCTAGATAATTCCACATTGCAAATTTTCATCACATCAAGTTAAACACACAAAACTCCTAACACAATGTGCTTTGTCCAAATTGCATACTTACAGGCACTTATTTACTATTCATGGGTATTTATTCTTTACATCATATACTGAAATAGACCATGACCAATTTACAATACAGTAGACATCCAGATTCAAACCCATTTCCATCCATTTAATATTTCCATTTTGGTGATCTCATATGCAGCTGCCTTCTATGGAGCCTATAGAAGTCATTATTATAATTTACATCAGCCCAGTGCTAAATCTAGTATAGCTTGTCATCTTAAAAAAGAAAAAAGTTCACACTGAAAACTTCAGCAGCTACTCAAGGTTCCACAACCCCATGCACACATTTGTGATCCAAATTAAGAGTCATGTCACTTGTGTATTTGCAACAAGATTCCATTACTTAGGATCATAGGAGGTTACTAGGCCAATGGCCCTGGGGCCATTACAAGCCTAGTCAAGAGTTTATCCCCAAGAAAGAAACCTTAGTCAGCACCTGTCACCTATGTTAGTGAGGAACACAGGCGGAACCCCTGGGAAAAATTTGTGGTTTCCCATCCACTCATCAAGGGTGTACTTAAACATCATCAGCAAGGTACTCTGATGGGTATGAGAAGTCTATTCCAGAGACGAGGCATCCTATAGAAGACAAACCTGTCTGTCCAGCAGGTTTTGTTAATGTTGCACATTATATTTAGGTCTTTTGAGCAAGTAATGCATGAGGAGTTAGACTTACAGATATGGAGCATCTCTAGTAGGACAGGGTCCGAGATTGCCTTGTAGGTGAGATGCAGATCACCTCTGAAAAATTAATTTTCAAGGTGCTGCTTACTGTGATGGATCTGAAGGCTTCTTAAGACACTAAGGTCTTACTGGTTGGATTCTGCTGAAATCAAAGTCTAGTTATAATTGCATTCGCAGTCTGTTGCCCTCAGAAACTTGCAGAATATACACTGATGCAGCACCAAACTCTGTCACTTATACACTAATGCAGTAATTAATAAATAACTTTTTATAACAAACCACATGTACTACTGTTGCAGCTTTAGTTACACTGTACCACTTTACTTCTCTATCAGCATAGAAGATAACTTTCCTGTACAAAATACCTCTCCTAACAATTTCATTTGCTATAGTCTCTTTATAGTGGTTTTATATCCTGTTTTTCTCCTTAGTATTCTATTTTGGTCTTTGTATGAAAACATCTGTTTGCTGGTGTTTGCAGAAAAATATGTTTTCATCCTGTAGGGAAACAATGCTGATCTTGTGCAAATGCTGACTTGATGAAAGCATATCCATTCAAACTTCCCTGCTTAACAGTGTCATATGATAGAAACACGTACAGATTGTTTTCCTGTTGTCCATTCATTAAGGAAGCAGGTTAGCTTTCTTACTGACAATGTGAAATGCATACATTCTGTTTTTTAAGTCTGTAAGAGGTCAGCTTTCTTGCTGACAGTGTGAAATGCATACTGATTCTGTAAGAAAACAAGTCCATTAAGCAAATTCCTTATTTTTCAAGCCACAGTCATTTAGTATGGATGCTAATCACATATTGCTAAACTCTATTTCTACATTTAAGCAAGCTTTATTTTATACCTTATTTATTTTGCATATTTGTACTTTCATCCTTAATACCTTGTTGAGCTTACTCTTACACATCTGAGCAATCTGCATGATACAGAGTAGAGTAGAGTGATAGGGATTTGAGCCTGTCTACATAGAACAGGTGTTGCAGGACATGGATTCTTTGTGAGGTATTTCTGTGGCTTTTCCACTTTTCCATTGGTGCAGGTGTTTGGAGAGGTACATACCAAATGGGCATTGTACTCAATTATTGGCCTAATGAGGAAGGAGTACAGAGAGGTAATAACCTACTTTATTCTAGATGCAATCCCTTTAAATATGAGATGAACCAAAGTAAAAGGCTTTTCTGACCACTGCCGCTACATAATGCCAAATGTGAGATTGTTGTCAATCTGTGTACCTAGGTCTCTCACCACAGGTTGTATGCTCAGGGTGTTGCCACTGATGTGGTAATCAGTAAGGGCTATGTTTTTGCTGAAGGATATGATAATACATTTTTTTGTGTTTAACTTAAGGCCATGACTTTGGCACCAGTCATTTGTTACTGTGACACCCTCTTGTAGTATGTTAACAGCATTTGAGGAGTCAATGACAGCACCCAACTTACAAACATCCACAAACTTGGTCTGCCACAGGCCTTTTGTCTTTGCCTGGACCTCTGAGAAGTAGATGCCAAACAGTAAGCATTCCAGGACAGATCCCTGGGGAACATCACTACTGACAGATCTGCTGTCGAAGGTGAAAGTGCCTATTTTGACCTTTTAGGTCCTATCAGTGAGCCAGTTGGCCACCCACCTCATGAGATATGGATTAACATAAAGTTGTGTTAGCTTTCTGATGATGCCTGAGTGGGGGATTGTATCAGAAGCTTTGGCCAAGTCAAGGTAAGCTGTATCTACTGATTTTCCTGAAGTCAACCAGGTTAAACAGGCAAGATCTGCCCTTGTCAAATCCAAACTGGGTGGGGTCAATTGCTTGAAGATCGACCGTGCCCTTGTTTATGAGAAACATAATACTATGCTCCATGCTTTACAGATCAAACTTGTCAAGCTAATGGGGTGTTAGTTTCCAAGGTCAGTAGTGGCACCACCTTTGTGCAAGGGGATGACAATGGCAGATCTCCACTCTGCTGGAATAAAGCATGTACTTAGGCTGTGGTTGAATAGGGTGCTCAATGGTGAAGATAGTTTTTGCTGGAGATGGTACAGAATACAGCCTGGGATACTATCGGCTCCCATGGAAGCTGTGTTCTTTGCCTTGGATAGGACCTTAAACACTTCTTGATCTACAAATATGAGAGATGTAGAACAAGTATTGGGGGTGTAAAATGGGCCTTTGGGGGTGATAGGGGGTAAAGTTTTCACTGAACCTCTCTACTAGCAAGTTGGCTAAGTCAAGAGGATCAATGTAAGTGGTACCATTAAGTACTAAGATCAATGTAAGTGGTACCATTAAGTACTAATTCAGAACAAACCTGGGCTTTGGTTTCCCCTTTGTTTTGGAGGCTAGTTTCGATTCATAATTGGATTTGAAGGTTTTCACTAGTGATCTCATTTGCTTGTTGAGGCTAAGATGGGAGTTTTTCCAATTGGGAATTTATGCCTTTTTATCCTTGGACAACAGTTTCTTCCTTTTGTTGTAAAGTCCGTTGATACAGGATGTCCACCAGACAGGTTGTGTTTCCTTGAGGTGCAGGTTTTAGTTCTGTTAGGAATGGCTGACTCCATGCAGTTGTACATGTGCTTCTATACTGCATTGGCATACAGTTCAGCATAGTTGTCTGCATGCTCTGAGAGGGGTGGTGGTGTGAAGCTACTAATACCCTCCCTTAGGAGGTTGTAATATGTACTTATCTCTGGATTAAAACCCTGAACACCATCACATAAGCAGACTGGCTTAGTCCTTTGAGCCACAGACGCAACCCGCGACCTTGGAGTTATCTTTGTTCAAAGAGAGTACTAATTTTGGAATTAATAGGCTCGCTCCACGAGGATTCAGTATATTCTACCTTCGCAACCTAGACCTAGGTAATACTGTTACACTGACTTGTATTCTACTTAGACATATTGTATATAGTGTAAATACTTCTGAATTTGTTTTTACTGTGAAGTCAATTTTACATACTCTGTACTTATCCACACTATAAAAAAGTGTTGTTCTCATAAAATTCCACAGTCTTGTTTTTTGTTTAACTGTTAACCTTATTGAATATGTCTTTGCTTAATTATTGTTAAACTTTGTTAACTACTTTATAACTTTTTAACTCACTTTGTAACTTTGTGGAGCTTTTCTCCCCAGGAATCCACTGAAAATAGACACCTGTTGTCCAGTCAGACTATCCTGGTAAACGTTAAATAAATAAAATAAATAAAATTTCTGGACCTGGAAAGTCTATATCCACCTGAGGGTATTCCTCATCTGAGCTAGTCAATGTAAACAGTGGATCAAATCAGTTTGATACTCTATTCTTTTAGTTTGTATAAATGCCAGCTGGGAATACCTTGATTTAGATGCCTGCATGTCCTTATTTGATGATTTCCACACATTCACTTTTTGGACCTCTATAGCCTTTGTTGGGGAGGGATGTTGCTGATTTTTTCTCTTTTTAGAATACTACCCCTAACAGTCTATCATATCCCCTGTTTGTGCAGTTATCTCCGAGAACAGCTTTTTCTCAAGGCCTGGTTTAGTTACTATATACTTTTACACTGTGTCTGTAGTGATAAACATGTGCACTTGATTGCCTTTTGCAAAGTATAAACATGCTGGGAATCTTAAGTGCACTGTGAATCTTTTTTCTTCAAAAAATCTGAGTTAAGGGGCCAATAATCAGAAACTTGTATTACTGCAGATCCCCCCATTTTAAGACCATTTCCTAACACTCCGGATTTTAACATAATATTTTCTTTGTTAGAATAATTAAGACACTTGGGTAACTGGTATTAGGCATTCAGTGAGTTATTCTGTGAGCACGCTGTATCACAGGAACATTTTCCAAGCCCAGAATATTTTTCAATTCTGCTGCAATAAAGCCTCTGGTATTATTTCCCTCTGCATGCTCAGGAAGACCCAATATTCTTATATTATATTTTGCTCTATTTTCCATTTTATCTAGTCTGGAAACAAGTTCACTTACAGTTGCTTGCAGTTTCTGGGAGTTTGCTTCATACCTCTGCAGTGCATGCCTGTTCTCAAAGATTTCCTGCTGCTGCATTCTAATGAGAGACTGCAAATAATTAAGCTGAGCCTTGAGGTTAGTTGTAGTGCTCTTTAATGTGATATATCTATTGTAGAGCTTTGGAATACATTAGATAGTATTTCTAAGGTTTTTTTTATTTGCTTTACTTCCTCTATGGTGTTCTCGACACTGCCACCATGTCATGTTATTTTCCACTGCCAGTTAAAGAATCTACAAGTAATATATACCAATACTAAAGCATTGGAAATCACTTCCAAAAGCACATATTTGTGTTCTGTATACCTGCTTCTGCACACTCACACAATTTAGGACACTTATCCACTTGTTTTAAATTTTCTGATTTCAGGAAAACTGCTCAACACACCTTCCTCCATGCACGTCTGTCTGTGAGTATCCCCAGTGATCAGAAATTGTGAACATTTACACAAATATACAGATTTCTTATTAACAGTAGTGAAGACATAAGGTGGTAAAGAAGCAGGGAGAGATACTGAGTAAAATTTGCACAAAAGGTGTACATTATGTGAACAGTGAAGAAGCAGTAGAGAAGGAGGCCAGAAGAGAGTGTTGGGCGTTTTGTCCTGTATTGAGTATGTCGGAGTTTGAGACTAAATATCAAGAGAGTAAGAAAAGTTAGAAGAATGAAATACAGAGACGGGAAACAGGTGGAATGAAGTGATAAAAGGTGGACAGAAGAGAACAACTGGATATGGTGAAATAATGAGCATGAAAGATGTTTACTTTGGTATGGCTGTTACAGTAAGGTACAGTGAAGGATGGATTGGTCAGAGTTTCATGCGATACCTTAGTTTGTAACACATTTACATGCTGCTTCCTGAATCAGGAATTTTCTCAGTTGGTGGCTGAATTTATGCTAGGGTGTGATTGTTTTTACTTTTGCTGATTACCATGTTTTAGGGGCCAGAAACTGTGGTTTATTATGGGCAGTATATTTTACGGAAGTGCTCTGGTGTGAGGTATGTAATTTCATGTTGTAGGTGGTGTTATTAGTGAGCTTAGCAAAGTAATGGAAAGCCTCCAGGTGAATTCGCTTGTAAGTTAGAGGAATTATAATTAGAGCACACCTTTATTTTATTAGAAACCATTTTACTTCGGTCAGAAGTTCAAAACTGAGCAGTGGTATTCTCTGAAGCAGGCAGGCAAAGTAATAAATCTACAAATGTGGTGGGTGTTGACTGCTGTGACGCTGCCAGCCCAGCTATCTGGAATTTTGTAAATAATCATATGCCAGTTGTGAATATTAATATAATTGATATGTTTTGCTTACAAATGAAAGAGAATTGTATATTATGTACTCAGCTTCAAGAATGTAACTACAGTGTACCCTACTGGAAAATAGAAATGTATATAAACTATGTACGTGTGCAAATGTATGTTTTAATTGTAGAATCTGGAACATACATACTTAACTTGCAAAACATCAAGAAAATAAGTTGGAATCAAAGTGTTTTACAATTGTGTTATCTCTCAGTTTCAATGCAGCAAGCAGACAATGTCTAGAGCTAGAAGTTTTTCTATTGTCTTGAAAATAATTTTAATTACTAAGTTCAAAATGTAAAGTGTTTCATTGCTTCCTAGCAGGTGGACATCTGAGAGAGATGTACTTCTCACACAGAGATGATAAAATTCTGTTGGTATCTGTTAGCCTGGGAACTGAAGGCAGGTGACAGAGTGATGTCATCCAAGAAGACCCAGCAGTAATGTTTGATAGTAAGTAGTAATTTACGAACTCTCTCGGAGGAAGACTAGGCATTTTATTTTTTGTCTTGGACCTAGAAACATCCATTCAGCACTTCTGCCTGTGTGTTGTCTGTACGTCAGTTTAGGGTACAGTAATCTCTCTTAGATATCGATAGGAATATAGTAAAGATTAGTTTAGATGTTTTCTGTATTCATTTGAGACTGTCCTACAATATTGTTTTAAAATGTTTCCTGTGATTCTGAACTCTGTAGTCACTGTGTTGAGTTATTGAGTGTTGTCTTGTTCTTTATTTAAACCTATCTTTGTGGCTGATATTTTTGAAATGTTTGAGCTCTTAGAGTACTTGCATATGTATTTGGTGACACTGTACAGGCCACTCAGCTTTGTTCTTGGTCACACTTGCCATTTGGATTATAAGTAACATTACACACTAGGATTGGTCACCCTTTGTAAGAGTCTTTATAGCAGGGGTTGGTGGCAGTGATAACTAACTTATAGTCTGGGCAGAAGGGGGCATTGCTAGTAAACCTGTGCAAGCCTTCCCCAGCTGTGTGTGTGTGCTTGCATATAAATCAAATCTCAAAGTGTGTGTGTCTACCACTTGGGCAGGGACATGAAGCACTGGTTGGAGAGGGTGCTGGAGGTCTTGGCTTGACCCTTCAGCTGAGATCTTAACCCTATAGCTGTGCCAGTGGGGAGTTTTATTGGGGATGTGGAAAAAGAGAGAGAAACCACCCCCAGACTGATTCTGACCTCTATGTGCTCTAAAAGGAAATTGTACTTTAATGTCTGTGTACTTGTCATCCTCCCATTGTGTATGTCCCTCACTGTTGCCAATGGTGAAGACTGAGGCTCCTTGATTACTGGGCCAGTGCAGGGGTGCCATATATTAATTGTTTGGCAAGAGTGGGATAGCCACATCACATATTAATTGGTTGACAGTGGTGACAGCCACATCACATATTAATTAGCTTGTAGTAGTGTGGATACTGAATTCCTGTAGCCTGTGTACAGTGGTCACTGACGGTGTTTGTACTCTCTATCAGCCATGCAGTGAATATTCAGAGATCATCTCTCAATTGTTTTATTTTTTTGTTAGCTTAGTCAGGGAGAGCAGGCAAGCATATCAATGTAGGAGTATGGCAAGCTGACAAGGAGTCAGGGTGCTGAAATGTGCCAGGCTAAAGGACTGGTGCATGCCAAACTGACTAAAGCAGACATGATTGCAGCTTTAGTCACAGCTGCCTCACAGAATAGCAACCAGGAGGACAATCAGACTGGCTGTGGAGATGTACAACTCTCAGAAAATGGACAGTTCAACCTTTCCATAAAGGACTTAAAATCCATCTGGAGTTAAAGAGACTTGAGTTGGAGACCAAGCATTATTAAATTGAAGCAGCAGAGAGACTGAGACATCTGGAGGCTGAGAAAAATGAGAAACTGCAATGTCTGCAGGATGAGAAGAATGAGAGGCAGAGGCAACATGAAATGGAGATGCTGACTCTTCACCAGAGTCTTGGAGGTAATGGGGAAGGGAGTAATGGAACCGCAAAAGCAACAATGGTCAGTAAATTTCTTTCACAATTTACAGAGCAGGATAATTTTGATAGTTTAATTCATATATTTCAGAGGGTATGTAAACAGTATAATGTTTGCCAAGGGCTCTGGGTACGGTTCCTGACCCCCTTACTCCATGGGAAAGCTGTAACTGTAATTTCCAAACTGTCTGATATGGATTAATAAATTATAATACAGTCAAAATGTGTTTGTTAGAATGTTTTAAGTTGACATCTGAAGCTTCTAGGAAAACGTTTTGTGAGCATAGATGCAAGGCATATGAAAGTGTGTGTGAATATGTTGCTGAACTAAGCACTTATTTTCATAGGTGGGTGAGTGGATGTCAGGTCTCCACTTTTGAAGGGCGGGCAGACCTTTTGGTGAGGGAGCAAGCGCTCAGCACTTTGCCTGAGGACATGAGAATCTGGTTAGCTGATAGACAATGCACTACTGCAGATGAGTTGGGGAAGAAGGGAGACCAATACCTAGTAAGCAGGGCATCACTTCTCAAGAAAGGGACACACAGTGCTGCTCAAGGGTTTAATGGAACCCATGGTGGGCATCCCAGACTGCCCCAACAGAGTCCATCAGTAGCAGAGGAAGCCGCTAGTCCAGGTACATGTCCAGGACCAAGGGTTAAATGGTTTAAATGCAACCAGTGGGGCCATGTAGCATATAGATGTCCATGGAGGCAAGCTGGGGAACAAAAGGTGGGACAGCCAGTAGGTGGGAATGACAAAATGCCAACAGTAGGTTGTCTTGAGACAACAAGGGTGCCAAACTACCACAAGAGATTATATCATATCTTAGAGAATGGCAAAGAGACCATTGCTAAGACACACACAGCCTCTGACATAACCATTGTGAAGCCTGCAATGGTTACAGAGGAGCACTACTTGCTTGGGCAGTCTACTCCAGTCAGAGCTTTAGGAGGGACCACATTCCAAATACCTTTGGCTAGGGTTCACCTCGACTGGAAGTGTGGAAAAGGAAGCCAGCAAGTAGGTGTGTTTGAGGATATCCCTGCAGATGTCCAGACAGGGAATGATTTTGATAATGCAGTGCCGTGTGTTTATGCAGTTACGAGCAGTCAGGCTTAGAGACTAGCATGTGGGTCTGGTAGCCTGGGGGAGACCGCACACTTGCAGCCAGGACTGGTGAGGTGGTTGCTTCAGGGAGGGAGCTACTCTGTAGCAATGAGACTGAAGGTGAGACACAGCTTCTTGTGAGTAGTGATGTTCCCTTGGACAGAGTGACTGCAATGGCAGTGGTGAGTAGTAGTACCCAGGCTGACAGTGAGGCACTGCTGTTAGAGGATATCAGACTTCTTGTGGAAGGGGAGCTGGGAAGGGTTACAAAGAGGGAGTTGAGATAGGCTCAGGTCTCATACCCTGCATTACAAGGCCTGAGGGAGGTAGCTAGTGAAGCACCTGATTCTCAAGGGAAGGGGGAATCTATATACTGGGACAAAGGGTTACTGTACAGAGACTGGACCACTGAGAGAGGGCTAGAGGGAGAAAGAATGCACCAGTTGGTAGTGCCCAAAGCCTACCATCTTTCACTTCTAGCCATACCCCATGATATTCCCTTAGCAGGTGATATGGGTATAAAATGTACAAAGAGACATATTATGCAGAACTTCTATTGGCCTGGAATTTTCAGAGATGTAACAGGGTACTGTGGGACCTATGAGCAGTGCCAAAAGTTAGGCAAGGCAGGAGACAAGGTGAAAGCTCCTTTGATGCCTTTACCTGTGACCGAGGAGCCATTTCAGAGGGTAGCTATCAATATTGTGGGGCCACCGAGTACCCCAAGTTCCACAGAGAAAAAGTATATCCTAGTGGTAGTAGATTATGCTACCAGATACTCTGAGGCAGTGGCTCTGTCCTCCATTGAGGCAGAAAAGGTGGCAAATGCTTTGTTAGAGATTTTCAGCAGGGTAGGTTTACCAAAAGAAATACTGACTTACAGGGTGCCAATTTCATGTCAGACCTGCTTGCTTGTTTGTGCAAGTACTGTGGGATGAAGCACCTAAAGACCACCCCATACCATCCCCAGACTAATGTTCTTGTTGAGAGGTTAAACTCTACACTCAATAATGCTATAGGCATTTGCAGACCAGTTTAAGAGGGAGTGAGACAAATATTTGCCCCATCTGTTTGCTTACAGAGAGGTGCCCCAGGAATCCACAGGTTTTTCACCCTTTGAGTTGTTGTATGGGCATAAGGTGAGGCGACCTCCAGATTTGATTTGGGATGAGTGGGAAGGTGAGTGAGAATCAAACAAGGAGTCTGTTGTGGCACATCCTAAACCTCAAGACAAGGCTCAGGGAACTCATGTGCTTGGCCCAGGAGAATCTGGGAGAAGCCCAAAAGCAGAAAAAGGTCTGGTATGACAGGAATGCTTGAGCTAGAGAGTATGCTATGGGGCAGCAGGTAATGGTTCTCATTCCTGTCAGACACAACAAGCTGCAGGCATCTTGGGAGGGACCCTACAAGATGGTAAGGAGGGTTAGTGATGTTAGCTACATTTTAGAACTTCTAGACAGGAGGCAGGGGCACAAATTGTACCATGTTAACATGATGAAACTTTACCATGATAGGGAGGCCCTTGTGCTGAGTATTTGCAGTGGATGGCAGGAGGAATCTGTAGGGGATGTGGTGACTGATCTCCTCAGTAAGGCTCAGACTGACACCTCAGTGGAAGGCGTAGCAATGTCCCAGCAGATGTCCCCTACCCAGGTTTGAGAAATCCAAGCAGTATTACATGAGTTTGGAGGCATGTTCACTGGTAAACCAGGGTAAACCCACCTGGTGCAGCACCATTTGGATACATTTCCCCAAAGGCCTATTAAGCAGGCCCTTTAAAGGGTGCCTGAGAGAGTCAAACAGACTCTGAGGGAGGAGATATGGGAAATGTTGGAACTAGGGGTAATTCAGGAGTCCATTAGTCCCTGTATTTCCCCAGTGGTGCTGGTACCAATGAAAGATGGCAGCGCCATGTTCTGTGTGGACTGCAGGAAATTAAATAGTCACACAGAGTCAGATGCTTACCCCATGCCTAGCACACATGAAGCTCTAGAGAAGCTGGGTGGGGCTATGCATCTTACCACTACTGATCTTACCAAGGGTTACTGGCAGGTGCCCTTGACTCCCCAGTGCTAGAGAGAGGTCAGCCTTTGTGACTCCTTTTGCCTTGTATGAGTTTACGAAGATGCCCTTTGGGATTGAAAATGCCCCAGCGACTTTCTAGAGGCTGATAGATCATTTCCTAGCAGAAGCAGGAGATTTCACCCTTGCTTACCTGGATGATATTGCCATCTACAGCCCTTCATGGCAAGAGCACCCTCAGCATGTCAGGGAGGTGCTGGGCAGACAACAGAGGACAGGGTTGACCAGTAAGCCCAGTAAGTGTCAGGTGGGTATGGCAGAGGTCTCCCACCTGGGACATAGAGTGGAGTGTGGTAAGACCAGGCCAGAACCTACCAAAGTGGAAGCCATTCAGGAATGGCCCGCCACTGTTACCAAAAAGCAGGTGAGGGCATTCTTAAGGACAGCAAGGTACTACAGAACGTTTTTCCCAATTATAATACCATAACTGCTCCCCTCACAGACCTGAGAAGGAAAAACAGGCCAGATAAGGTAGTGTGGACCCCAGCATGTGAGCAGGCATTCCAGAAGCTTAAATGAGCTTTGGGAGGACCCCCTGTGTTAGCTAATCCAGATTACAGTTTGTGCAGGTGGATGCTTCAAACCATGGGGTAGGGGCTGTGCTTAGCCAGGTTTCCTCAGAGAGAAAAGAGCATCCAGTGGTTTATCTCAGTCATAGACTTCACCCCAGGGAGTAATGCTATGCAGCTGTAGAAAAGGAATGTCTAGCCATAGTGTGGGTACTGCAGAAAATTCAGCCTTATCTGTATGGAAGGAAATTCACTGTAGTTAAAGATCACAATCCCTTAACATGGCTACATTGAGCCAGCCAGCAAAATGCCAAGTTACTAAGGTGAAGCCTAGGGTTGCAAGCATATGATATGACAGTGCAGCACCACAGTGGGGTTAGCAATGCCAGTTGGGCTCTCAAGACAGGGAATGGGGTAAGATATTCCCAGATAGACTCAACCCTCTCAAGCAATGTTTCTCAAGGATCACTTTAAAAACTAGCTTGAGTTTTCAGGGGACTGGTGGAATTGTGACACTACCAGCTCAACTATCTGGAATTGTGTAAATAATCGTATGTCATTTGTGAATATTAATATGATTCATATGCTTGTCTTACAAATGTAAGAGAACTGTATGTTATGTACTGAGCTTCAAGAATGTAACCACAGTGTACCCTACTGGAAAAGAACAGAAATGTATATAAACTATATACCTTGGCAAATGTATATTTTAATTGTAGAAGCTGGAGGATACAGAGTTAACTTGCAAAACATCAAGAAAAAAAGTTGGAATCAAAGTGTTTTACGATTGTGTTGTATCTCAGTTTCAGTGCAGCAAGCAGACACAATGCCTAAAGCTAGAAGTTTTTCTATTGTCTTGAAAGCAATTTTAATTACTAGGTTTAAAATGTAAAGTGCGTTATTGCTTCCTAGCAGCTGTACATCTGAGAATTATGTACATCTCATACAGAGATGATAAAATTATGTTGCTATGTGCCTAGGAGCTGAAGGGTGGTGACAAAGAGTGATGTCATCCAAGCTGACCTAGAAGTAATGTTTGATAGTAATTTAAGAACTCTCTCAGAAAAAGACTGGGGATTTTGTATCTTGACTTGGACCTAGAAACATCCACTCAGCAATTCTGCCTGCATGTTGTCTGTAGGTCTAGGGTATAGCAATCTCTTAGATATAGATAGGAATATAGTAAAGATTAATTTAGAAGTTTTCTGTATTTATTTGAGACTGTCTTGCAATGTTGTTTTAAAATATTTCCTGTGATTCGGAACTCCGTGGTCACTGTGCTGAATTATTGAGTGGTGTCTTATTCTTTTATTATTTATTATTAAATATATTTAAACCTATCTTTGTGGCTGATGTTGGTGAGACATATATGACCTCAGAGTACTTGCATATGTATTTGGTGACACTGTACAGGCCACTCTTATATAGCCTTGCTCTTGGTCACGCTTACCATTTGGATAATAGTAACATTACACAGTAGGGTTGGTCACTATTTGTAAAGGCCTTTATAGAAGCTGATAAGTAGGTGTTGGTGGTAGTGATAACTACCTTATAGTCTGGGCAGAAGGGGGCATAGCTAGTAAACTTGTGCCAGCCTTCCCCAGGGGTGTGTGTGTGTGTGTATTTGTGTATAAATCAAATCTCAAAGTGTGTGTGTGTGTGTCAGCTATTTGGGCAGGGACACGAAGCACTGGTTGGACAGAGGGTGCTGGAGATCTTGGCTTGACCCCTCAGCTAAGATCTTAACCCTATCGCTTTGCCAGTGGGGAGTCTTATTGGGGATCTGGAGAACGAGGGAGAAACCACCCCCAAACTGACTGTGATCTCTGTGTGCTTTTAAAGGAAACTGTACTTTACTGTGTGTGCAACTTGTCATCCTCCCATTGTATACGTCCTCACTGTTTCCAGTGATGAGGTTTGAGGTTCCTTGATTACTGGGCCAGCACAGGGGTGTCACAACTGCAATCTAAAGTGAGAACCTTTTTTTGCTGATCCTCACCTCACTATTCATTGGTTCCCTTGGCAGAGTACTCTATATATAATTCTGTTATATATGATAGAACAAAAACTGTTCAAACAAAATGTTATCCTAAAAAAGTGATCAAAATGCAGATAATTGGAAATTACACTACAGATATCACAATGCCTAAAAGCAAATATTCACCCTAGAGGTGAAAAGCTTCATTTCCACACCCTCAACTACTTATATACACCATCTCTAAAACTGCATAATTGTGGGGAAAATTAAAAATTCCCAATCCCTGCTGTAGTGTAACCCACACACCAGAATACTATCATTGTGAGACTAAATGAATAGTCAGTCACTAATGCCATGGCTCAGTCCATTCAATGAACTGATCCTTTGACCATTTGTCATGTACCCATATATGTGTGTGTGTGTGTGTGTGTGTGTGTGTGTGTGTGTGTGTGTGTGTGTTAATGTGCATG
>NC_056750.1:194974980-195144980 GCF_019279795.1 Protopterus annectens | reverse complement strand
CCTTTCCAGTACTCAGCATGGTTTCAGACCAAACCATAGCACCACCACTGCCTTACTGTCCTTTACTAACACTGTCCTTCAGCATAAAAACAATGGCTACTTCTCCTCTGCTACTTTCCTAGACCTATCTAAAGCATTTGACATGGTCCCACACAAACAACTTATCTCTGTCCTCAATAACCTATCCTTCTCACAATCGGTCACCAACTGGTTTCAGAGTTACCTGTCTGACCACCAACAATCCATTGTATGGCAGAATGACATATCTCCCCAACTACCTGTCTCCATAGGGGTTCCCCAAGGATCCATCCTTGGACCCCTACTCTTCTCTGTTTACACCAATAATCTAGCCTCTGCCACCAAACATGGCACACTCATACAATACGCAGATGACTCGACCATCATCTGCTCAGCCCAGTCCCTACCAAATTGCAAAAGTCACACAGGAAGCCTTTTCCTCTGTTGAAACATGGTTATCCGATGCCTGATTAATACTCAACCCAAACAAAACTAAACTACTCATCTTCCAACCCACCAAACATACTCAAAACAACTCTCACTTTAACATCACGGCAAAAGACAACACCACTATATACCCAACTGAACACACCAAATTGCTAGGAGTGGAAATAGACAATAAACTAAAATTTGACATTCACATATCCATGACTATAAAAAAAGTCCACAAAAAACTAGGAGCGTTATACAGAAATAAGCAATTTCTCACCAAAGCAGCAAAGATTTCAGTAGCAAATTCCCACCTTATCTCCACCCTACTTTATGCCTCTCCAATATATACCAACCTAAGGCAATGTGATCTAAACAAGCTAGAGACGTGCTACAACAAAATCGCCAAATTCGCCACAGGGGCATCCTACCGTAGTCACCACTGTCTCTCACTTGCTGAACTGGGCTGGCTTGAACTCCCTCACCTCCTTCAGTGGTATCAACTCTCACTTGCCCACAAACTAGTAAACCATCCACTAAATGCCCCATCCCTCCAGAATCTATTCCAACCCTATCGCACCACCAGACCACTAAGATCCAGTAGCAAAAATCACTTGCAGATCACTAAGGCCAATAACTCTGCTGGTGAAGCACTATTCTCTTGCGCCATAGCCAAATTATGGAACTCACTCCCACCCACAATTACCTCCATACCATCATACACCCACTTCAAAACTTTACTAAAAGCGCAACTAAAAACATGCTGGCTATGCCCTTGCAACTCCCACTCTAATATCATCCACCCCATCCATCCACTACCTTTCTTTCCACTCCATTAACTACCTTGATTATAGAAAGCTCAGATGCTCATAAGCCAGTACTTATTATACAGCACAAACTGCTTCATCTTGTAACATTTGTTAATGCCTGGTATGCACTTCACAGATAAAGATTCTAGTTGTCTACTGATGTACTATGTTCTTCATCTGGAAATATGTTGTAAGTAATTGCTATGTAAATTGTTATTCACTATGTAATCCAATGTATATACTGTCTGTTTATTTTAACTGTGGAGCTTCTCTCCCCGGGCCTCTGCTGAAAATGGGCCTACGTCCAGTCGGACACTCCAGGTCAACAAATTTAAATAAATAAATAAATGAGGCCAGAAATGATTGTAGAAGTGAAAACAAGAGAGACTCTGTTAAATAGATACTGTGTTGTTAAAGGTTATGTTACATGCATGAGAGCAAGGCTTGTTTAGCAATGGGACTTAGTATTTATATGCTTAATGCAGACAGGCATACAAACACTCAGTGCATTGCATTCAAGACCATGATTCATAGACACTGACCATGGTTATTCAAGGCAATGTACAACTGACTCGATTTCTTTCTGCATTGCACACAACAGTGCATTGTAGACAGTGGTGCACAATGGATTCTGATAACCAATTTATTCCTGTTCCCATCCAATGTATAGTGCTAGAGGTAATGTGAATTGATTGGGTTGGACCGCAGTAGTCAGCAGTGTATCCAAAATGTACAGAAAACCTTTATTTAACATACTAAGAAGGTGAGCTTTTATTATTCAGTTTGGTTTCTGGAAAAAATCTTGTAAAATTATCCTAAGCAAATGTTGTCTAACAAGGAAAACATCCAGACTTTATGTCCATGCAGTCTAAGCAATAGTTACAAATTCAAAAAAATAAAGCAAGAAATATTTAGTAAAAACACTTGCCTTTCATGGAAACTTGCAGCTATCTAAGCGGTTGTTTTGTACTTTGAAGCAACTTTCATTGGATCTTCTCTCTGTCTTGCCAGCATTCATAACATCAGCGATTACTAAGATCAGAGTGAAGTGTTCTCATGAATGTGGGTGTGTGGTAACATCACGTAATGAAAAATATACTACCACATACAGGCATTGGCCATTTTTGTGGACAGCCCTCATGAAGTATCCCTCACATATTCCAGAGACAAGCACAGAAACATATGAATGCTTTGCAAGTGCAATTCTAATTGCAAGAAGCTATAATATCAAGGTACTAAAAGTGACTCTGCGTTGGCAGCCCCATTGACTGATGCTGCTACTCTGTGATACAAGAATGCAAGCCTCTAACAAGACCTTGTCAGTATATTAGACACTCTGTGATAGACGCACATGCCACTCAGTGAAAACTAAATGTGTGCATCTATGGGGAAGTATAACAGAGGCCTATGGATCCTCAGCTGGGCATAATACTACTTTGCTACAACTTGACTTCCTTGTTCTTTACAACAATCTAGCAGAATACACTGAATGCAATTGAAATGAAATGGCAACAGCTCTCTTATTTTTCAGTCGGGTTGCTGTAAGAAGTCCTTTGCCCCTCCCCATGAATGCACAGTTTGAATACTAATTTTAATTGTGTGTATGTTTTTTTTTTAATTCAAGTAGAATTTAAATTAATGGCATTCATATTCATAACATCAAACCACAACAGTATTAGAGACCACATTATGAAGTAATGTATGCATGTTCTGATAAATGAGCATTTCAATTTGAAACCAATAATGCCTAACAGGGTGGGCATTACTAGGAAAATAGACTGCCCAGAGGTTTTAAGAAGCTTGACACCACAATCATTGTGGCTATCTGTTAAAACTGGTTTGTAATTGCTTCATTATTAATATATAATTTTTTTAAATATTTTTGATATAAAATAGTTCCACTATGTAATGTTTAATAGATACTGTTGGATATATAATTGCTTATATATATATATATTTAATATTTATATATATATATATATATATATATATATATATAATTATGTAAGTATTTAATATCTAAACATATGCAACAACATAAATATATACACACACGTATGTGTCCAACAATGGTACCACTATCTTGACTATGCTCCAGATGGCTCATTGTGATCAAATAAGTAAAAAACACACATATGGTGCAAAGCAATGCATCCTACCATATCTCTCTGCTGACCCTGATTTTGCAGAATGTCCTTAATTTTGCTTCATATTTGTGCTCCGTCCACTAAAAATACCTACAGCTAGTCAATACAATCATTCATTATAGTTTTGTTCTTAATATTGAGAAAAAGCACATTGGTATTATGAATGACACTAAAATATGGCACTTTATATCTGAGGGGTTCAAATCAAGAGATTAATATATTAATTTCAAAAGGTTTGTTTATATAATTTTGTTGATATTTGAGTAGGATGTTTTAATGTTTATAGAAATGTATTTAATAGTACAAATATTATATAATTATTAGTGTGAATGATGAATCGACTAACAAATCGATTAATGATTTACCCTTTAAAAATAGCTGTAGTTTTGATATCAGATGTTGTGAAGGCGAATGGCTAAGGTACCAGGTTGCTGATAAACTGTAAACTAACAAACTGTTTTGTACTTTCACTGTTTTATTTTTATTTGCTCATTTTAGTATATTGGATATTTGCACATAAACATCTATAGGGAAAGCTCTAAACTGTGCATATTTGGCACACCATTAGGAAGGGAGAGATTGCTTAGGCTTCCATTTCTTGTTTCATGTGCACAAGAGATTTTTCTAAGAGCTGTTATGCCAATAACTGTATGCTTAGATAGTACTGAGCACATAGCTAATGATCTACTAGTATTAAATTAGATACATGAAGACCAAGGTAACATACTGGTGCAACTGATAAACAGATTAAGATAACCCGATCTTTAGTTAAATAACAGTGATGTCCCTGAAAAAAAATGAACTACAGTATTAAGGGAATTAAACCCAATACTGAGAAAATCAGACCACTGTGCAATTTTCAAATAAAAAAAGACAATCAAGCATTACAAAGTTTATACTAATAATAATGTAGTATCCTGCAAATATTGTACATCACTTGTCTGATATGACAACACCTTTAAGAAATTTGTTAGAGCAAGTTATTTCCTGAAGTAGAGCTATGAACAGCAAGAGTTATAAAATGGTCAACAAACTAGCAGAGAAACACTGTAAAAAACTATGATGGGAATAAGCCATTTGTGGTGCAAAGTAAGAACTGGTCCCAGAAGAAGATCAGACATCTAGAGAAAATAGTCCTATTAAATACTCCAGATAGAATACCACTGAAGAAACCTGCCATGTATATGGATCAATAAATGTTGAAAATTAAGATGGAAAACTACATTTAATGAAGTATTTAGTGACTTGAATGAATGTCTGATTTTGATGTAAAAAGATTGCAACATACTTAACGTGAACTTAATGATAATTTAAGTGATCATTGTAATGTACCGTATAACTGTAAATGTAAAGATAATGTAAATGATCATTACCATGTTTTGTATATTACCTTATAGAATTTATATAAAATAAACATACTTTAAAACTAAAGAACTCTTCCTCCTTGGACAAACACCAGGGCCAAAACTGTAAAATCCAAAACGTTAAAGTAAGTACTTTCGCGTTCCTAATGAATGCTTCTTCAGACTTTAAATTATTGCAGTTAAAACCATCATTTAAAAAAACCCCTAAACTAATCACTGCTTACTACATCATTCAATACAATTAGTCAAGAATAACGCATATTGAAGCATAAACACGTGTAAAAACATACATACGTAACTTCTCCAAAGTAATTAATGTTGTTTCAAGTTGGAAATGCTTTACTGACATTCAAATAACAAACATCTTCAACAAAGCAATGCATTAAGTGTGCTTCTGCACTTGAGCTTGCAATTGCTGAAAAACTAATTATTGCAAATATACAAAACAGTATCAGCTCACATCATTGACCACAAATTAATAGTGGATATAGACGATAAGAAACATGAGCTTTTGAACTCATTTCCTGTCAAAATACCAATTGTTACACTGAATAATGTTTTGAGCAATATGTGACTTTTTGAGAGGAAACTACAACTGCAGAAGAGACATAAGATAGAAAGAGATATGACAGATTTTAAAAATGTCAGTGTTTTTTCTTGGCCCCCAAGAGAAAACAATGGGACCTAATATTAAGAATATCAAGTCTTCTGCCTCAGGGAGTCTTTGGCAGACTTCCTGGCTCCTCTTGAAGTGCCCAATTATCTACAACTACTACCACTAGTCTCAAAATAGCCCTCCCCCCTTGGTAGGGGGTTTAAACACCTGTTCTGAGAACACCAGTGATGTCATCACTTTAGTACACGGAGACTGATGTGAGACCTAAAGCAGGAGTCACCCATATAGCATTAGATCAACAACATTTTCATGTTTTTCCTCTGCCTATCAAGAACAGCTCGAGGAACAATAGGTCTCAGAGCAGAGGCAGGAAAAGACATTTGTCATCAAAAGATGACATGCACACACCATCTGTTAAGTAGTACAGAATAAAACAACTTGGTATATAATCTATCATCCTATCGATTTGATGACATACAAATGAAGGTCCTGCAGAAGGGTCTTTCTTTTATTCCTGTGACTTGTAGTAGGTTTAATGATACTGTATTGGACCTCAAGATGTTTTGTAGAAGAATTATGTTGAAATCTTTGTTCTCTGTTCTTGTGAGAGTGGCAATCCCAGCCAGTTCTTTCAGGCCCTCCCCCAGTAGTAGAAACATCCATGCACATGTATGAAAATGATTTATATAACATGCATAACAATAAAACTGGGACACACAGAAGGTTTTATAATTTAACTAAAAAGGAACAAACAGCCTTGAAGGGCTTACAGATTAATCCACATATTACTATATACCCTGCAGATAAGGATGGTGGCATCACTGTGTTAGGTCGAGCTATATGAAGAGGATGCAAGAGATATTGTTGGATGTTGATACATATTCTGTTATGGGTCTATATCATAATATCGAAGTGTAAAAACTTAGAATGTTATAACATCGAACCTGAAACATCGAAAGCTAAAAACCCTGAAGATTTAGAACAGGAATTTTTTTTCTCAGGGAAAAAAAATTGCTGTTCCAGTACACAACACGAAACACACAAACACTACTATGTCTTATGTGGGGGGCTTCTCCGCCATACCCTCCAAAGTGGGGGGGGCTGTGCCCCTCACACCCCCTACTTAAATATACCAACCCCGAGATTGCACCACAGTAGAGGAAATAGCAAAGTTGCAGAAATGGCCCACCGAATTCTTTCCCTGGGAAAGAATTTGATGTTCCACGGCTTCGGTATTCTCAGCTTTCGATGTTTCAGGTTCGATGTTATAACATTCGAAGTTTTGACACTTCGGTGTTATGACGTAGACCCTTCTGTTATTACTATCAATACAGTTGAAGAGATGATACACAGAGTACATTGTGAGTTGTTTGACTGTTTAGTGAGCAGACTTATCAGTAAAAAGTTGTAAGAATATCTTCTCACTGAGACACCTAAGGTACCTATAATAAAAAGTTTACTGAAGATACATAAAACATTAGTTAACCCTCCCCTCAGACCCATCATGACTGGGAGAGGTTGGTTAACAGAATCCATTTCTATTTATGTTGAGAAGATGTTGACACTTACTGTCTAGAATATCTTGACTATTTTAAGAGAAACACAAAGGTTTTTGAGATCTTTATATTCTTACTATGAATGTAATTCTACATCATCTGAAGATCATTTTGTTACCTTTGATGTTTGCTCTCTCTTCACTTCTGTTCCTAACCAGACTGGGATTAGATTTGTCAAAGAATATCTACAGACACATTCTGATTACTCTATAGCCATGATTAATTTAATATGCATGTTCATAGAGTTGATTTTAGATAATGTTTTTGTATTTGATGGCAGCTACTATGTACAGAGAATAGGGGTTGCCATGGGCACATCTTGTGCCAATTCGTATGCTAATTTGCTGATGGCATACTGGGAGACTAACTTTGTACTGATTTATGATATTTTTAGTAATAATTTATGCTTCTATAAATGTTTTGTTGATATATTTATTGTATGGAAAGGAGACACTGACATTCTGAGTAATTTTTTAACTTAGATTAACTCCACAACAGCTTTCTTAAAATTTACTATGTCATAATCAGCAGAGAGAGACAATTTTTTAGATGTGACCATTAGTAACAGATGCGGTCAAATATTTAATGAGATATTTAAAAAACCTTGTTGGAGAAATAGCTTACTTGACAGATCCAGTATGCACCCTCCTATGTTTTTAACAACATTGTAAAAGGGCAAACATTACGGTTATCACACCTAAGTAATAATGATGATACTTTTATGTACTGTTCAAAACATTTATTGAATGATTTTGTGAGTAGAGGTTATAATATCAGTGGATGCAAATTAAGATTTGAGTCAGTAGCTGCTGAAAGAAAAGTAAGGGCTAGACCTTATTTTTCTTATAATTCTGATACCTCAGCAGCAGTAAGCTATCCCCTGCATTCAGATGATTGCAAATTACTTTTATCTTTTACTTCAGATGATAGGGACATGTTAGACATTATCAATAAGAATTGGCATGTCCTCTCAGCTGAAGAAGGCATACATAGGATAGTTGGGTCATTTCCTAAGATTAGCTATAGGAATTGCAAGCCCATTAAGAGAAGGATTTGTTATAGGAATATCCAACCCAGATTTTTGACACCCACACAGAGGCAAGGCACATTTGTAGAAGTTGTAATTTTTGTGGTTATATGGCCAACAGCAATATTTTCATACATCCTTCTACAAGCAGGGTATACAGGTTTCATAATTTTGCTGACTGCACTACTTTAAACTTAATATATCTAGCCTACTGTATTAGTTGTCCCAGATTTTTCGTAGGTAAAACAAATAGGACAGAGAGAGAGAGAGAGAGTGAGAAAGCATGTATATAAGATCAGTAAAAGGGACACTTCCATAGCTTCAGCTAATCATGTCACACAGACAGGATATTGTTCTACTTTTAAGTTTTTAGTTTTTGGATTGGTATACAAGGATTCTAGGAATGGTGACATTAGGAGCAAAACAGAGATGGATCATTAACCTGCAAGAAGATAAGTTTTATGGTCTTAATGATGCCATCTCTTTAAAACCTTTTTTTAAGGGACAGACCACTCACACACTAGTACATTTAGTGTTTTTGCCAGTTTTGAGGCTTTATAGTTTTTTGTTATTATTATATTTGTTTTTTTATTAGCTAATATATTACATTATGTTCATGACTTTAAGTGTGTATATTTTGTCATATCCTGAACACCTACCTTTATTAGTTGTGTTTTTATATAAAACATATTTTTTATGTTGCCTTGTATGTGATCATCTAGTGCACAGTCAAATGATGGAGAATACAGAGTTACTGAGTTTTCCCCAGGTAAAGAAGACAGATTTATTAGATTTTATCAAGTAATAGTTGTTTTTTAAAATCACAGCAGCACGGTGTCAATAAAGGCAGTCTTCCAAAACTTCCAAGTCGCAATTCCAATATAAAATGAAGTATCCTTTTATTGGTAAAAACAAACAAGATTTAGCGGTTTCGTCTCCTCACCGGAGACCTCTTCAGAATCCGTTCACACAATGCTTCCACACCTATATTTGTATGGAAGCCTATTGAACAATAACCAATAATTGATTAATTAATTCAACTAATTCCACAATTAATTCAACAATTCTTCAACAATTAAATTCAGTAATTAATTTAAAGGGCTGGCTTTTTATACAAACAAGTTCGACCAGAGATCTCTGTTAAAACCTCTATTGAGATTTGGGGAAATAGTTTAAAATCTTAAAACCTCTGAATATTTCTCATAAGTTTCTCGTAAAAACATTATATATAATTAAGTATTGTGAAAATATATAATAAAATATCTGTTAAACATTCAATTGAAATTCAAAACAAACAAATTGGGAATAAAAGCTGTGTAACTTATAAACAAGGAGACCTAAAACACTGTATACTCATCAGATGGTATAATAAATATACAATAGTATAAAAGTAAAACATCATATGTAAATTAAATGCCTCCTTGTGTATACATACATATAGCATCTAAAATTCATGACATAAAAAGTCTATTTTCAAAGTCAGTAAATAAATACCATCAATAAATGTAAATATACATATAAATAAATAATAATAATTATGAATATGAATATAAATATGAATATATATATGTTGTATGCTTTTATTCCCAATTTGTTTGTTTTTGAATTTCAATTGAATGTTTAACAGATATTTTATTATATATTTTCACAATACTTAATTATATATAACGTTTTTTACGAGAAACTTATGAGAAATATTCAGAGGTTTTAAGATTTTAAACTATTTCCCCAAATCTCAATAGAGTTTTTAACAGAGATCTCTGGTCGAACTTGTTTGTATAAAAAGCCAGCCCTTTAAATTAATTGCTGAATTTAATTGTTGAAGAATTGTTGAATTAATTGTGGAATTAGTTGAATTAATTAATCAATTCTTGGTTATTGTTCAATAGGCTTCCATACAAATATAGGTGTGGAAGCATTGTGTGAACAGATTCTGAAGAGGTCTCCGGTGAGGAGACGAAAGCGCTAAATCTTGTTTGTTTTTACCAATAAAAGGATACTTCATTTTACATTGGAATTGCAACTTGGAATGTTTGGAAGACTGCCTTTATTGACACCGTGCTGCTGTGATTTTAATAGTTGTTTTTTCTTAAGTTTTGATGCATTCACTGATAATTATTTATATATGCAGCTATTTTAATATTGCGGTTCAGTAGATTAATGTTATCGCAGATTAAATGATGGTTAGTAACAGGTTTTTATTGTATTTTTAACAGTCATTTTGATGTAATTTGTTTATTTTTATCAGTTATTGACCAGGTGCTGTTTTATAATAGTGCTGATAGCATTTTAAATATACAGTAGAAAATGTTTGTTGTTTATTTATAATTGTGATGCAATTTCCGGTCTACGAAGGGTGTTGATATTGCATTTGCATATCTTTAATGAGTGCTTCTAGCTATTGTAGAGTTCATATTTATAGGTACAACATATCGGCTATTTCGCACATGATTTTCTGGTTTATAAAGTGTGCTTTTTCTGTTTATGAAGTGTGTTGCTACTGCATTTGAATATTTCTTATGAGAGTTTTCCAGCAACTGCAGAGTTTATTTTTACAGGTGCAACATATGAGTTGATTTGCACATGATTTTTTGTCATATGAATGTTACTTATCCATTTTTATTTTTTATTAATGGCTGTTAGTATATTTTTTATTTCTTTGTGACCTATCCATACCTGTGATGTAATTTTCGGTCCATGATGTGAGCCAATACAGTTTTGTATATTTGCAATAATTAGTTTTTCAGTGATTGCAAGCTCAGGTACAGAAGCCACATTTAATGCATTACTTTGTTGAAGATGTTTGTTATTTGAATGTCAGTGAAGCATTTCCAACTTGAAACAATGTTAATTACTTTGGAGGAGTTAGGTATGTATGTTTTTGCACTTGTTTATGCTTCAGTATGTATTATTCTTGACTAATTGCATTATTTATTTATTTATTTATTTTACATTTGTTAACTGGGAAATTCCGACTGGACCAGGTCCATTTTCAGCGGAGGCCTGGGGAGAAAAGCTCCAGCATCTAGTTGTACAAAAACATTACAGCAAGTATAATACACAAATAAGATGTAGTAAACAGGTTACGACCTATATGGTGAACATAGTAATATAACAAGAAATAACTAAAAACACTCCAAATAAATGATGGTATAGAAAATAAGTAAAATGACAATGTCAGTTATACATTGATAAGAGAAGAAAATATATTAAGTAAATTCTACAGTTAAAAGTTCAACTTTTCAAATGAACAAGCATGCAGGTGACCAGAGATCAATTTGGAGAGTTAATAGCAGTATGGGTAAGGTTATGTGATACAGGGACATAACCAGGTACTAAGGAGATGTGATTTGAGGGATTTTTGGAATATAGAGATGGAGAGAGCAGTGGACACGGAATGGGGTAGAGAGTTCCATTTTCTGGCAATGGTGTGGGAGTAGAGTGCTTTCCCTGCATTATTATTGGCCCTGGTGATGGACAGGAGAGATTTTTCACTAGATCTGAGGTACCGGTTTGCACTGTAGACAGTGTATTGAATTACATCATAAGCAGTGATTGGTTTAGGGTTATTTTTAAATGGTAGTTTTAATTGCAATAATTTCAAGTCTGAAAAAGTGTTCATTAGGAATGTGAAAGCCCTTACTTTGATCTAATAAATGTTTTGGATTTTACATCATTGGCTGTAATGTTTGTCCAAGGAGGAGTTTTTATTTGATTTTATATTTGTACTCCTCTGGCTCTTTACCCTGGAGGTGCATTTGCTGGTTTTTAATACTTTAAAACTAGTAAAAACAAGGAGAAAGCATATAGGATAGATATAAATAAATTAAAAAAAAATATATATATATATATATATATATATATATATATATATATATATATATATATATATATATATATATATATATATATATATATATATATATATATATATATATATATATATATATATATATCGGAGTGTGGATGTAGTGGGGCTTACCCCTGTGCAAAAAACAGTGTTATTTTGTTTTTTGTTGGCTGCATGCAGTGAGGATTTTACTTGTGCATGTGTAGTTTAGTGTAGGCCAAAGGTGTACTAATGCATGAGTGCAGAGTACGGTCTGCCCCAGGTGCAAGCAGTAATGGGGTGCAGCCTTCTTTTTCACTTTTAAAAAGCTTTTCACTTTTAACACATGAAAAGCTTAAAGTAAACCAGAACCAGGACCTTTAAGGGCATTCTTCTTTAAGAATGCCATCTGTGTATTTGTGCCCCTGCATGCTTCAGTGTAAACCATGCTTACTGCCTGCCTACTCCTTTTCTACATTCCATGTGTGGAACTTAAATATAAAATGTACATTTCATTTCAAATACTTGCTTAGCCTCTGACTCCCTAGGGACTGGGATGGTGTGTGTGTGTGTGTGTGTGTGTGTGTGTGTGTGTGTGTGTGTGTGTGTATGTGTATGTGTGTGTGTGTGATGTCCTGTTTAGGGCTGACAGGTTAGTTAATTTCCTTTTGCTCAAACCCTGCACCTTGGTTACAGGAAACAAAAGCCTTAATCCTCTACAACAACTATTAGAATTGCAAGCTTCAGCACATTTTCAAGGAGTTGTGAGCTTTAATTTTTGTGAGTTTCAAACAAAGTAAAGTTTATTGCTGCTCACATTGTCTATTTTCAATGTGCCACCTTTTTTCTTTAGCAAACGATCATAGTATAACAGATCTGATGAAGCGTTCATTATAGAATGTGAAAGCGCTTATCTTTTATTAAATTTGATGTTTTTTGCTGTAGTGCTTCTGCTGGTATTACTCATTTCACTTTATCTGTGCAGCTTGGATCTTTGTGGATTCTTGGTCATTTGTTTGCTTTCATATAGTATAACAGGTAGCATACTTGCTTTTGATCCAGAAGGCTGTAGGTTCTAATCCCACAGCATGTAGATGATTGCTAATACAGTGTTGTACTTTATGTGGGGCATTCATGCCTTCATAGGTGTTTACTAGGCTAATGACCACATGGGCCTTTTTAAGCCTAGGCATACATCCCAATTTTTTGACAAATGTTAATACCCTTGATTAGTGTAAGCATGGGCCCAGGAGACTAACCATTTGATGCCAAACCAGGGATGACTTTCTGGCTTTCCATCCAATTGTCCAAGTTGCACTTGAATTGAGTTAGGGAGGAACTCTACTTCACATGGATTGGGAGCCTTTTCCATAGATGGGGGTAGTCTCTGGGATACATACCTATCTCTCCAGCAAGTCCTATCTATATCACAGGCGAGGTTTAAGTCTTTAGAATGGGTAATTCTGGTGCTGTTTGTTTTGTGGATATGCAGGAGTTCCATCAGAGTGGGGTCTGACAATGCCCTTGTATGCCAGACATGGATCACCCCTCAAAAGCCTGTAGGAGACGGAATACAAGGATAGGGCCTTGAGGCAGTCTGCAGAGGACATTCTACTTACACCCTGTATTCTTTTAGTGAGGAACCTCTGTGGACATTCCATTTGTTGGATGTGCCTGGTTATGTACATGCCAAAGGGGGCTTTGTATTTAATGATAGGTCTGATAAATGCCAAATATAGTGGAACAATAACTTCCTTGGACTTAGATGCCATACCTTTGTTTATAAGTTGCACAACATAGAATGATTTCCTCACCACTGTAGACATGTGATGGTCAAAGGCTAGATTGCTATCTGTGTGTGTCCCCAAGTCTCTGACTACTGAGTCAACACAAAGGGGTGTGTTGTCAATATGATAGTTAAAGCTCTTTATATAGTCAATTTGAGTTATGTGGAAGGGTAGGAAATTCCACCGTTTAACAATGATATGGGAGAACAAACATTGCCCAGCTCTTTTGTTGGGTTTGGTTACTCTTAATAGCTGTTTGCCAGAGGATCTAAGTGTTCGTATAGGAGTATAAGTTTGTAGTATTGAGCAGAGTGTTGGGCAGACATTAGGTTTAAAAATTAGTTTTATGGGCTAGAGTTAATTGGGTATAACAGAGATAGTTGGGGAACTCAAGCTAGTTCAGTTCTGAAATTGCCTGGCAGTGGTGTGAGCGGTTAGGCTTTCCTGAGGCAAATTCAGCTATTTTATAAAAGCAAGACTGAAGTTTATTGCTGAGGGATAAGTGAAGATTAATAAAGATGGCACTACCATATAGAAGGGAAGGGATGAGTAAGGTACTGGCCAATTTTGTTTTGGTGTGATGGTCTAGGTAGAGTTTGTGACAAAATTTGTGTGTTTTCTTTATTGCATTGAGAATATGTGGCTCAAAGGTGAATTTTTCATCTGTTGTCATGCCTAATAGTTTAGCTGTTTTCACTATTTCAATTTCTGTCCTGTATTTAGAAAACATGTTGAAGTTTATATGTGGTGATTTTGTAGAGAATAACGGAAGTTTTGTTTTTGGGGGGTTTAGGAGCAGTTGTGCATTATTTAGCCAGGATTCTATCACTGTAAATGCATTTTGAGTAACTGTGAGGAGGTCAGAGAAATTGTTGGAGGTAGATATTATTGTAGAATCATCGGCATATTGGATTAAGATTACCTAGTTGGGAAGCTTTGTGAAGATCATCGATGAAGGTATTAAAGCGTAGTGGCCCTAGAATGGAACCTTCTGAGACTCCTATACTGTTTGACAGATAATCAGATTGTACATTATGCCATCTTACTGATGTGTTGCCTATTGTTTAGGTAAGATGTAAACCAGTTGAGGGATTTGGGGGGGGACAAAATAAAAATAAAAATGTCACTGTCAGTCTTCTTCTTCTTTCAGCTTTTCCTGGTTAGGGGTCACCACAGCAGAACTCCGGTTCACCAATGATTGGCAGTAGATTTTTATGGTGTCAAGGTGCCAGCACAGCATCCAACCTTCAACAAAGGCACGCCCATTCACGCATATCTTTTGAACTGCACTCGACTGCGGGGAGGACATGCAGACTCTACACAGAAGGTGTTCCAGCTGAGAATCGAATGGGAGAACCTCTTGCTGTGAGGAGACAACGCTACCGCTGCACCACCACGGCTTCAAAACTTTCATCGGTCAGTAAAGGTCGATAAAGTACACAAAACAAATTTAAACTTAAAAAGTAAATACAATACTGACCAACAGAGCTGTAAAGCAAAATAAAATGATGGTTTATTCAACAAAAGTAAGCTCTTTCACAGCAAACTGCTGCTTCATCAGTCTTTAAATAATAATGTCTTTTGGCTTTTCCCGGTTAGGGGTCACCACAGCAGAATTCCAGTCTGCTAATGATTGGCAGTGGATTTTTACGGTACCGAGTTGCCAGCCTGATGCCCAACCTTCAATGAAGGCACACCCATTCACGCTCGCACCTACCTGCATGTCTTTAACATTACTCAACAGTGTGGGGGGCATGCAGACTCCACACAGAAGGTGCTCCAGCTGAGAATCGAACGGGAGAACATCTTGCTGTGAGGCGGCAATGCTAAGTGCTTCACCACCGTGGCCATATCAGACTTTAAATAATTAAATAAAATAACCATATTTAAAACAGAACTCAACCAATGACAAACAAACTATAACATCACTTGACAACTTCATTCATAAAACCAAACTCATACATAGTTAAAATCAGTGGAACAGATTCCTACTCTTAAGAATAGGTTGGACTGAAATACTTCCATTCAAATCTGGGAAGTTATCTGCATTTAAGGTGACAATCCACCTTAGTTCAGCACATTCCGTTAAATTCACAAGATCCTCAAATGGCAGGCTTTCACTTAATACTTCTAAAACTACAAACTTAAACTTGTGGTTATCACCATATTCAGATACATGCTTAGTTAATTAATTATTCTGCTTGCTTCTCTTGATATCACCCACATGTTCCAGAATCCTCTCTTTTAAACTGTGGTTAGTTTTGCCTATATAATGACAGTCACAGGTCAAACAAACAGCACAATTAACCACATTATTGGTATTAATCTGCTAACACTTCAGCTCTAACCTCTTATCATGGATTTTAAATATAGAGGAGTAATATTAAAAACAAATTTACAGGCAGAGCAATGCTGACAGGAAAAAGTACCTAATTTCTCAATATTAATCTGAGGTCTAATACAGCTATTCCTGTAACACAGTTAGCGTTTCAAGGAAAGATTGTTCCTAAATGAGAATTTAGGTACTGGCCCAACTATATCTGCTATATCATCATCCATTAAAAGAACAGACCAGTGTTTCCTGATAACATTGCACAACTTACCAACATTACTCGAAAATGTAAATGGCATCATGGCTACTTGTGGGTTACTATTGGACCATGCTGAACCAACTTCATATCTAGAGAAATAAGGACGTGCAGTGGAACTTCTCAAGGCATAGACCTCATCCAAGGTTTTCGGTACTTCAGATTCAGTGTAAACCCTGTTAACAAAATCACCAGCCACTTGATATAAAGCTAAGCATGCTTCTGCATCTTTATCATGCAAGTGCATAATCCTCAAAAACTGCCCCTTCAACACATTCTTAGATATATGCCATGGATGCATGCTAGATTTATGTAACAAGCTGTTACATCTGCATGGTTTCTTATAAACAGCCATGCTGAAATTATTCAACTCATCCATCCTAATAAATACGTCCAAAATATTTATACTCAAATCAGAAAACTGAAAAGAAAATTTGAGAAAAGTCGTAGCTGAATGTAAATAATCAACAAACTGATGTAATGACTCTTCTATGCCTCTGCAGATAATAAAGAGATCATCAACAAAACATTTGTAATAACAGAGGCTGCTTACAAAAGGGTTATTGTTTTGCACACTCATGTTCCCAATGGCATATGAGTTGGCACAAACTGTCCCCATGGCAACTCCAAGTTTCTACAGAAAAAATGTATCATGAAAAATAAAAATATTATTTTCAAGAAATCAAATAAAGCACATACCAAATAACCATTACTATTGGACAGATGTCGTATCAAAGTCAGAAAGCTCCTTACATATTCTACACCAAGATCATTTGGTATGACAGTAAAAAGCAAAACTATATCTAGACTCACCAAAAGCAACTCATGTCTGTCTGTAAGCACACTATACCAAGAATATAAATCACTCAAAAATGACTTGGTATCTTTCAATACACTGGACACAGTATCTAAAATCGGATGTAACATTTTCTCCACATAGAGTGAGAGATGTTCAGTTACCAAACCCCTACTCGATAGAATCAGATGCATCAGTGGGTTTTTACTGTCCTTATGAATCTTTGGTATACCATAAAGAAGAGGTACCAAGGGATGTTCAACACAGAAGAACTCATATAAATCCTGATTAATAACACCAGTCATGAGAATATCGTATAATAAAAATACCGTCACCTTGAAATTTGTAGATCAACTTATAAGTCTCATCATCTGATAACATCTCTGCCATTTTAGCCTAAATACTGATCTTTATCCATTATAATGACACCGCCTCCTTTATCAGTGGGTTATATCTCAATAACAGAACAGCTCTGGAGGTTCGTAAGTGCAGAGTGTTCACCAGGTGTAAGATTGTGAAACAATGCTTTTGAATCAGTTTGAGCAACAACCCTTAAATCATGTTCACGCAATTTCATAAAGGCATCAACTGCAAGATGCAGCTCAGGCATAAAAGCACTGGGTTTCTTAAATGTATTAAAACCAGTATATACATTATCTGAGAAAAATAATCGCAGAGTAACATTGCGTGCAAAACATTTTAAGGCAATAACGGCATCAGCCAGGGCAGCCTTACTTGCTAGAATAATTGACAATCCTTTGTTTAATAAATTGACCTTGTCCAAAGATAAAGCAGAAGAGTAAATATTAAAAATTAAGTTACCGCATTCCTGTTCCATGTTTTCCTGTTTTTTCGAGTCGTTAACCTCAGCCTTGCTTTCCTCAGAGATCTGCTCCTTGACCTCCCTTTCCAAAAATCCTGTCGAATAGGGAGTGGCTCCTTGAGAGAAACAACAAGAGTATTAAAACTAGTTGTAGGCACATTTTTTTATATTGAAGAAGAAAAGATATCAACAGCTGCTGCAGTCGTAGCAACAGGAGTTTCTGTCAAGACAGTTCAGTCTTTCTGTGATGCAAGGGTTTCCATAGTGCTGACACTGCTGGTATTTAAATATGGCATATCAGCATTCTTAGAAACTTCAACTCTGTCAAGCCTAGGGGCAATATCACATGGCCAAGAAAAGACGTGCCTTTTGCTAAAGTTCGTCAAGTTTCTCAAGATTTTTTTACGTTTGGCCATTTGTAGTCTGCCTTCATATGCAGACACATTGTCGTACATCATATATCAATTCTGCAGGACTCAGATTGAAATTTTAAACTAATCTCAGCCTGTAAACTCTTTATCTTTTCAGGGAGCTACAACTCTGCAAGTTTGAAATAATCAATCAGTAAGTGAATATAGTCAAAACACAGCCGAAGATTAAGAGACTGCCACTGCTTTAAAAGCTATGGGTGGCTGTCTCCATAGGTCGGCATTCTAAGTACTCTGAGACCACATGGCACAACTGTATGTAAACGCTGCCATTGCAGCCACTTATATTTAAACAACTTGTCCTCTAAATCTCTGAGTGCAGACAAAAATTGTTGGGAAGGGGGGGTGTGGCCAAGGATGAACACAGGATAGCAGCAGATTTCTTCAGCTCCACCAATTTCATTACATTGACAGGAATTAATTACTTAAAAAATTAATTCTTGAAGTAATTTTCTTTCTAAATATGTTTGTTTTATATAGTTCTTGAACTATATCTAAAAAAGAAAGGAAATCTTAATAATATTCCTGTCAGAAATTACTTTGGAAATTTTCCTGTCAGTTTATCAGTCTGAAATGAGTTCCAGTAAGACAAATTCTCAAGACTCCAGCATCAAGAAAGAACTTCAGTCTCTGATAATTATAGTCCAGCAACTTACTGCTAAGATGGATAAAATGGATACTAAAATAGACACTTTCATAGAAAAACTACAAAACAAATAGACTTGTTACATATGGACCTGCAACAACAGAAGATCCAGATGACAGGCATAGAAGAAGCTGTGAATGACATGGAAAATAAAATACAAGAACAGGAAATCAACATTGAGTTTCTGCTGAAACAAAATACACATTTACAAACAAAGCTGGATGACCTGGAAAATAGATCTAGGCGCAATAACATTAGGATTTTGGACTGCCAGAAAATATTGAAGGTAACAATATTACTTCTTTTTTAACAACATGGCTCCCTAAAACTTTAGATTTACCAGAAGCATTCTCTTTTGGTATCGAAAGAGCACATAGATCTATAGCTAATACTAACTCTAACAAAAACTATCCTAGATCAGTTATAGTTAGATTTATATCATCTTTTGATAAAGAGATGGTTCTTAAATCTGCTTGTGCTAAAGCTCCTGTTAAGTTTAATGAGACAACTGTGCGTTTTGACAATGACTATTCTTCCATGGTAATTGCTAAAAGAAAAGTTTTTCTGCCACTAATAAGGGAGCTTAAAAAAGCACAGTTTAAAACATACCTTCTGTTTCCTGCCAAGCTTAAAATCTTCCTTCCTGATGGTCCTAAGGTCTTCGATGATTTAGACTCTGCTTTACTGTTTGTCAAAGAAAAAAGGATTTTGGATAAAATAGAAGAAATGGAATGGGCTAGTTCTTCATTAAAGAGATTGGCAACTGAAGCTTCCTGGAAGACTTCAGAGAAGAAGAAGAGACTAAAAACAAATGATTTGTTATATGTTTTTTCTCTCTCATCATTTTAGTTCATTATTAATCTTTTTGAATATAGTTCCTCCATTTCCAGAAAGCCACAAATATTTTGGAAAAGATTTAATCAAAGTTATTCTCTATGTGCAAAGAAATGTTTTGTTTCATAACCAGTCAAAATGCCTGAGGATTTAATGGCAGGCTGTGACTCGATTTGTTTTCTTTCTGAAAAAGTAAGGTTAGTAATTTGATACATTTTTTATCTTTACCTTTTTTTTCCTTCTTCTTTTATTATTTTCTTTGTTTAAACAATGACATTCTATTTAGATTATGTAGTGGGTAAAGGGTGGGGAGGGCAGGGAGAGAACAGTAATGAAAATATCATTAATAGAATAATAACATATTTATTTCTTGTAAAAGTTTATAAGTTCTTCAAATGCTATTTCTAATTATACTTTCTTGATTATACTGCTTATGCTTGTTTGTAAATAATCTGTCATGCTTTAACTAATAATAATCAGAACTAAATAAGAGTAAATAATATGTTTTATTTTTAACTCTATTAATATAAACAGTAAGTAACATTCCATTGTATATACTTCTTACAGCTTTCTCTTACATTTTTTATTTCTGCCTCACTCCCTTTTATTTTCTACTCTCTTTTCTTTTCTTTATTAATATATAGAAATGCTTTTGACTGTGTGGGCACAGTGAATAATAGGATTTGTATGAAAATTGAGTTGGGAGAAGAATGCTGAGTTTTATTACTTGTTGGTAATTTTGAGTTTAATTTCACTTGCATAGAGGCTGTGATGATCTGTGGAATACATTGTGGAGGTTCTGTCATGTTTAGATGCATTTACACTGCTAAATGAATGTTTGTCACTAGTTTTAATAAGTTTCCGCCAAAATGTTAAGAGAGACAATCTGGGATGTGGGCTGTCTTATGCACAATGTCCTTGAGTTACCTCAGAATCTTCAAATCACAGAATTCTCACAGAGAAACTGAAAGCAGTTAGTATAAACATTGACAAGGTTATCACACTGACACACCACAGATTCAGGAAAAATACTCTGTTCATAAAATATGTCAGTTATAATGAGTTTAAATGATGTAGTTTCTTGTAGTAAGTAAATGTCTTATTTTAGAAGGCATAAAAAATGAAACATTTATTTAAATGTTTTTGAAAATCTACTTAACAGCAGCATAATAATCTGTGTTAAAATTTGTGTTCCAAACATATACTTTACTATAACTCATTTAATTCATCTGATTGACAAACATAAATAATCTTATAACTCTATTCTGGAAGAAATGTCATGTGATATATTTTAAAGCAGTAGGTTAGCATGACTGTAAAATCTGGTTACCAATATGTGTTTGCTGTGCATTATTTTGTATAAAGCAGACAGATTTATTCTAGGGACAGCAAGTAGGACAGTGCTCTATAAAGGCACAACTCAGTGAGTTCAGATATATATATATATATATATATATATGTGTGTGTGTGTGTGTGTGTGTGTGTGTGTGTGTGTGTGTGTATGTATGTGTGTGTGTGTGTGAGTGTGATGGCTTTTTTTCTGAGAATCTGCATAACTATCTAATATGATTTATAATAATTTCTATGAATACAATATTTTACTCTATTGACAAAATGAATGTTTGCCACAAGTTTTAATAAGTTTCCCGCCAAAATGTTAAGGGAGACAATCTGGGATGTGGGCTGTCTCATGCATAGTGTCCATGAGTTTCCTCAGAAGCTTCACTCACAGAATTTTCACAGAGAAACTGAAAGCAGTTAGTATAAACATTGACAAGGTTATCACACTGACACACCACAGATTCAGGAAAAATACTCTATTCATAAAATATGTCAGTTATGATGAGTTTAGATGATGTAGTTTCTTGTAGCAAGTAAATATCTTATTTTAGAAGGCATAGAAAATGAAACATTTATTTAAATGTTTTGAAAATCTACTTAACAGTAGCATAATAATCTGTGTTAAAAACTTGTGTCCCAAACATATACTTTACTATAACTCATTTAATTCATCTGATTGACAAGCATAAATAATCTTATAACTCTATTCTGGAAGAAATGTCATGTGATATATTTTAAAGCAGTAGGTTAGCATGATTGTAAAATCTGGTTACTAATATGTGTTTGCTGTGCATTATTTTGTATAAAGCAGACAGATTTATTCTAGGGACAGCAAGTAGGATTGTGCTCTACAAAGACACAACTCAGTGAGATCAGATATATATATATATATGTGTGTGTGTGTGTGTGTGTGTGTGTGTGTGTGTGTGTGTGTGTGTGTATGTATATATGTGTATGTGTATATGTATGTGTGTGTGTGTGTGTGTGTGTGTGTGTGTGTGTGTGTGTGTGTGTGTGTGTGGATGTGTATGTGTGTGTGTATATGTATGTGTGTGTGTCTGTGTTTAAGTGTGTGATGGCTTTTTTTTTTTTTTTTTAGGTAATAACGCAGGTGTTTCTGAGAATCTGCATAACTATGCAATATGATTTATAATAATTTGTATGAATACAATATTTTACTCTATTGACAATAATGAGTTTAAGTAAATGCTCATATACAAACAATTCAAGATTTTTTTGGAAGCTGTTGATAGAATTCACATAACAGAAAATAGATGCATCTTAATGCATGTAATGTCTGAATCATATTAGCCAAAGTTTTTGATTTAAATGAATGTTAGAACATAATTTTCTCTCCTCTTGATTTCTAACATTAAGATTATTTGAATGCTATTAGAATACAAGTGTTATATATTACATAGATCTATATAATAGTATGAACAGTTTTAAAAAAAAAAAAAAAAAAAAAAAAAAAGTTTATTTTAGTTTATATGATGCTGTTTTACCAAATGTGTAGTTTTGTCTTGATAGATAATTGAATTGAAAACTGTTAACCTCAGTTAAATATAACTAGTATTAAATTGATAAGGTGGTAGCTGAGGTACTGCTGCTTAGGGTAGGGGGTTAACTTGAGTAGTAAATACTGCTCTAAGTTGGAGTTTTCAACTCCAGGCGGGATGCAAGGTTTATTCCTTACATTATTTTCACTTGTTCATTGTTATATGTATATAGTTTTGACATCCACAATATATTTTGTACACTCATTGTCACTACAAACAAAATTGAATCCTATACAAAATCCCATAAGAGATTTAATAAATACAGCTATATTTAAAGGTGCACCTAAAAGAGGAGATGTAACATTATTTATCTGGTTATTTGTTATTTCGATCATAAGATTCTTGAGTTTTAAAAATGCCAAATGACATCTTTAAAAGGAATTTCTTTAAACATTAATGGATTGAATAATCCGTGTAAAAGGGCAAGCCTAATAAGATACATTAATCTACACAAGGCCAATCTAGTCTTCCTGCAAGAAACCCATCTCTTGAAAAAAGATATTGATAAACTAGCCACTAATAAGTATACAGTATTGGTTAGTTCAGAGCACACTCAGAAAAAGAGGAGTGGCTATTTTATGGAATAAAAGTATGCCCATTCCTAAAACCATTACGTCTTATCAGGATGACAAAGGAATGTTTTGTATGGTTACAATACAAATTAATGGGAAGACTTACACTTTAATTAATGTATATTGGATACCTGGAATTGGTATTAATACAGTGAAACATCATATTGATAAGATCATATCATTCTCTATAGGGATATTATTTTAGCTGGTGATTTTAATTGTATACTACATGAAAGTGATACTACCACTATAAAGAAAAGAAGAATTACATCTAATGCAAAACATTTAAATGATTTTGCTAATTCTTATCATTTGAATGATATTAATAATCAGATAGAGTCAAAATCATTACCATACACCTTTTTTCTAACAGATACAAAACTTATTCAAAAATAGATAGGGTCTTTATTTCTAACCAGATGGTAACAGATTTAATTAATTCCAAAATCATTTCATGTCCTATATCTGATCATAACTCAATTGTTTTGAATTCATGATAAAAATACTCATAATGTTCAGATCAAAAGGATACCAGCATACTTAACTCAGCTAAAAGACTATAAAGAATATATACTTTCAGAAGTACAACATTTTCTAGACATAAATAATACTCCTGAAGTCTCCATTGTCTATGTTTGGGATGCCTTAAAATCATATCTATATGGACAAAGTATCAGATGGTATAATAACAAAAGGAAATCTTGGGATAAGGAATTGTTAGATATTCAAAGTAAACTGGACTCTTATAAGCATAATAATAAAGAAAATATTATGGACAAGAAAGTTATTGAAGAAATAAACAAACTAAATGAGAAATACAAAGAAATTTTAACTCATAAAGTTAAAATAACTTTAGAGAAATACAAGTTTTGTCTTATTCAATAAGCCCCAAATACTTACATAGACTTAAAAATAAAACAAAAGATTGAATAAACAAAACCATATCAAAGAAATCTTTTCTCTAAGGAAAAGAAGAATGTTTCTAGTATACCAGAAATACTGGACGAATTTAGAAATCACTTTCACAAGATTAACCATAACAACATTAACATGGAACCTAAAGATAAAATAAAGGAGTTTATAACCACAAACATGAATAAAAAGCTTAATAAACAACAGATTAAATTATTGGACAAGAGTATTTCATATACAGAAGTTATTACACAAATAAATAAGCTTAAATCAAACAAAGCACCGGGTAATGATGGTATTATACCAGAGATATATAAAATCCTTTCTAAAACTACATATTCATTAATACATAAGGTTTTTATTCTGGCCCAAACTGAGTTAATAACCCCCCTATCTTGGCAATATACATTTATTTCACCAATTTTAAAACCTAATAAAGATCCAACTAGATGTTCTTCATATCGACCCATCTCATTACTTAATGTTGATTATAAAATGTTTATGAGTATTTTTGCTGATAGATTGAAGACAATTATCCCGGCATTATAGACATAGATCAGACGGGCTTCATTGTAAATAGAAATACTTTTGATAATATAAGAAGAACTTTAACATTAATTGATTTTGCAAATAGGAAAAGAAAGATTTAACACTTATTAGTCTTGATATAGGTTCAGCATTTGATTCAGTAAGTTGGGACTATCTGTTTACCTTACTGAAATGCACAAATTTCTCTGATGCATTTGTAAATTTAATTGAGCATTTATACAAAGGAACGCTGGCTTATATTAAGGTAGGAACATATGTTTCACAAAAATACCCATTCTTAAAGGTACAAAGCAAGGATGTCCACTTTCTCCACTATTATTCACTTTAGTAATGGAGCCTTGGGCTAATTTGATTAGAAACAGTACTGACATAGAGGGTTTTGAAATAGAAGAAAATACAACATCAAAAATTCAACTTTTTGCAGATGATGTTCTAATTACATCAGCAGGATCTAATTCTTCTATGCACTCTTTATTTGATAAAATGATGAATTTTAAAAGTATTTCTGGTTTAATATTCAATGAAGAAAAAACTAAAATACTACCTATATATACGAAAAAATACTCTCATTAGTGATTTTACTAAATATGTACCCAACTCAGGTCAGATAACTTATTTAGGTATAATACTATCTAAAGATATTAAATCTATTATATATAATAACTATAATACCTGTTTTCTTAATATACAAAATCTTTTTAATACCTGGAATAATATGTTTTTTACTATGGAGGAGAGACTTACAATTATTAAAATGATAATATTCCCCAAGATTTTATACTTAATACAATCAATAATACTTTCACCTACAAAAATAACTATCAAGAAACTGAATACACTAATGTTAAATTTCTTATGGGCACCTAATAGACCTAGGATTGCATTAAAGAAACATACTAATAGCTGGTCTCAAGGGGGTATTTCTTTTCCAGACTTTAATTTATATATTATCGCTTCTATTATAAAAGTTATTACTTTATTAATAGATCGGTCATATGTCGCAAAATGGAAAGATTATTGGGAGCTAATTAGTATGCACTTCATGAAAATCTCCTTAACACATAAAAATATGATTATAAATAACTCCATGTTGTGGTTGCTAAAGGAATTTTGAAATTCACCTATTACACCTAAACATATGGTCTGTTACCCATTAAATATTATTATTAGTTATCGTAACTTTATATTCATGCACCCTAAGTATAGGGAATGGAATTTTATTGTATTCCCTATAATTTATACTCAGGGTATGCTTATGTCATCTACTTCTGAAGGAGCTCATTTAGCTATAGATAATAATCTAAAGTACTGGTATCAGCTGATATCTGATAATAAAGTTAAAAATCTAGATTTCTTAAAACAAGAATTTGATCTAAGAGAAACTTGCTGGTTAGAGGTTCAGATCTTTAGACAACATCTCATTGATAGAATAGATCTAATGTCTATAACAGTTAAAGAATCTATTCCAAAACTGATTGATTACTTGATAATAAATTTACAGCATAAAGTTTCTGATAAAGGTAAACTTTCATATATACATAAAATTATCAGACAAGAAACTTTTTACAATGTAGATTCATACTGGAATTATTTCACCTCTATTAATGGGGACCCACCAACTCAACAAGATAAACAATATATATTGGAATCTGCTTATAGAACTACATCTTCCATTGTCTGGAGACTTTATACATGGAAATTTTTACATAGATCTTTTTACACCTTTGATGATGAATAAAATTAATAATAAAGATAATCTATGTAAGAGATGTAATGTAGAAATTAATGCTGACTGGGCTCATATGTTTTATGACTGTATGAAGTTGAAAGAATACTGGAAGTCAATTAATGAATTTTGCAGGCTCTTTTAGAGATAATTTCATTATTTCTAAGTCTCTTATATTATTCAGCACACCTGTACCTCAATGTGTTAAAAGATTAAGCTTCCCTTGTTATGGTCTATCCTAGCAGTGGCTAGGAAAATAATAACTAGAAATTGGATTTCAGATACACCTCCTTCGTTCAATGAATTTAAAAATGTTATGAATATAATGTGTCATATGGAAATAAGCACAATTAGAATGAGAACAACTAGAAAAACATCACATTTTATTGTATGGGATAATTTACAAAATTTGTTAAAAAAATTCTAATTTCAATAGCACAGTATTTTAGTTTAATTAATTGATCTGATTGTAGTGGATGTCTTTGTAAATACTTTAGTTGTTTTGTTGAATATTATAATAATACCTATTTTTAATTATTTGTATAAAATTGTTATGATATTTCTCTTATATGTTAAAACAATAAACTTGTTTTGAAAAAAAAAAAATATTGTTGGGAAGTAGCCAAATCCATCTCAGGCTCAGCCATAGACGTAGGAGTTAAAGCCACTAACGGATTATGCTCTCTCTATTGTCAAAATCCAGGAGAGGTGTTCCAGTAAATAATTAGAAGTTCTATATGGATTATAAGCTAAATCCACATCAATGTCTTCATGGTAAAGCACACAAAGGTAATAACACAAAATAAAAATTTTAAAATCAGTGGAACAGGTTCCTACTCTTAAGAATGGGTTTGGATTTGGGGGAGCAACCTAGTTTTGTTAGTTGGTTTAGTAGTTTAGTATGTGGTACTGTGTCAAAAGCCTTAGATAGATCCAGTATGATCACTGAAGTAGGGTGACCACCATCCAAGACTTTGTTGACAGTATCAGTGAATGAGAGCAGGGCTGTATTAGTGCTGTGCTCTGGGCAGATACCGTGTTGGGTGGGAGCAAAAAGATCAGTATCCACAACGTATTTGAGTAATTGTATCTGTACACATTCTCTAAGATTTTACATAATGGAGAAAGTATAGAGATAGGGCAATAGAGAGGTCATGGTCATTTCCGTCTTTTTTTAGTGGAGTAATAAAAGATTTTGTGTGTGTGTGTGTGTGTGATAGTGACTGCAATGCCTGTTGTGTCATGGAATACAACTACAGAGAAATATAGAGCAGACAGTCAAATGAAAAAGACAGACTCTCCATGGCAATTAATAGGGACCAGTTAGCACATTGGAACTGTCCTGGCAATTATCACTTAAGAAAAACAGATTCCTGACCTTTGGGTTTAAAGATGATTTAGAGGAGGAGTCTGCATTGAGTTACATATGAAAGATCAAAACAATCTGGAAGGAGTCCTTGAAAATGGAAAACTGTATAGGAGATGGGAGATATTCTTTAAAGAAAGAAATAATGGAATTACACTTGCAGTTTAATATTGTTTATTTGCTTTGAGAAACAGTATCTGTATTTAAGGAATTCTGAGATTCTGTTGATAACCAAACTAAACTTTTGAAAAGCTCCTTGCAGTGCCTTAATGACTGTATTCCTTTTATGTTACACCATATTTTATGTGCTCTTTGTAAATAAACCATGATAAAAAAATAAAAAGCTGGTTCCAAAACAATTCTACCTTTCTCATTTCAACAATGGCAGATGCACTGGGCAAGAGTATTATAGATTTACCCTTTTAAACAAGCTACCTGAAAGTAAATGTTCTGCCTGAGATGTTTTCCCACCCCAGAAAAGAATGGAAGTAATTACTGACTGATTTACACTAACTGGTGGTAGGTCCTCTCAACTTGTGTAGCACTTTGTGTGAGAGGTATAACAATCCTTACTCAGGAAAGCAGGTCCTCATGGCAGTAATATGAGATGAGTTCATAAGAATTATTTTGTTAGTCAGTTTTCTAAGAAGCTAAAATGTGTGTGTGTGTGTGTGTGTGTGTGTGTGTGTGTGCGTGTGTGTGTGTGTGTGTGTGTGTGTGTGTGTGTGTGTGTGTGTGTGTGTGTGTGTGTTTTGAAAGTGTAGCTCCTGTGTCCCATTCAAAATAGAAAATTTTATTGATCGTTACTGAGATGTACTGCAGCTCTTCAGGACAGATGTGCATCTACTGATCAACACCCGCTCAAAAACCTGTCATAGATCTCTGTCATGTGAAGCTAATCCTCCACCTGAATGAGACTCTTCAAAACCAGTATAACTCTGAACAAAAAATAAGAATGGAAAATGTTATAGAGGCTTATCTGGAATATGTGACCAGAGAAAACTGAAGCTAAATTAAGTGGACCACTATCCTGTCTTAGCATCTAAGCAGGAATACAATACAAGCATACATAGTTATACAGGATGTTGATGCAAACAACTATCAGAAAAAGAGAAAATAAATTTTGCCTAGAGCTGGGACTTCATCTGAAGCACAGAGTGCAGCACATAAATTTCACAACTGTACATTTAGATCTGTACATTTAGTATGGACATACTGGTAAGGAACCAAATGGCAGAGATCGTATATATAATGAAATTGTGGTTAGAATCTCACATAAATAAAGTCAATACAATTCTAGAAATCCTGGCTGTAAAGATATTTAAAAGGATAATTCTTAGCAACATAAGAAATTATAGAATAACCTTAGGTCAACAGAGCAGCAAACTGTTTTAGTACAATATCTGTTGATAACTGAAATTGCAAACCCCATGTCAGACCTGAATACAAGGGTTAATGATAAATTTACATCAAAGTATGATGCATTTACATCTAAGTATGCCCCTTTGTCTGAAAACAAGAAAAATATTACAATGAGTTGGTTTGTTTTAAATGTCCTAGAAAAGGCACACAACAAAATACTACATAGTTGCTAACAACAATATTGTAGTTGTATAAAGTGTTAATGCTAGCCCACAAGCTCTACCAGAAAGCATGTCTATGGAATATGATAATACCAAACATCAAACTACTATTTTTATTTTGTATTCATTTATTTACTTATCTATTCATTGTTGACTGTGTTAGTCCCAAGAGGCTAGTAGCCTCTTTTCATTGGAGACCTGAGGTGGTAGTTATACTACCACCCCCTAGTGTCTTCAATAGGTACTGTGGGATCTTTTATATCCATCTCAGCTACATCAGCTCAAGTAAATGGGATCTCACTTTAATGTCTCATGTGAAGAATGGCACACTCAGGAGTGTAGCACCCCCTAATGCTTCACTGAAGTATCAACAATCCATTCACCTGGAGTGGGAATTTTAACCACAGCTTTCTGGTTTTCCAGCAGTACAGGCAGGAGCCTACTCATTATACCACTGACCCTACTACTAGAGCATGGTCTGCTCCTGGCCACTGTGTTGTTACCAGACTTATTAAATGTACTATTGTGTGGTGCAAGGGAGCATTATTACATTAGCTAGATTACAATAGGTTTGTAAGCATAAAACAAAATAAAAACATTGACATAATAGATGTATCTGGAAATAAAAAGGTGTACCAGATAATGCAGGCAGAAATACAAACCCTGTTATGAAAAATGTTGCTTCATGCAGCTCTAGTGACTAACTTAAACCATGATGTGACTATTGGCTAAAACTTTGCCAGTTCAAGAAATGATTGATGATATGGAGGAAAGGTCAACAGGATTTATTGCGAGAAAGACATAGACCCATTAAAGAAAATGGTGGAGGACTAGAAGACAGAAAAAGAATGGTATAGATTTTGCTTTGATTGGAAAGGCTACATAATTCTCCTGCTGAACCTTTCCAAATTACTTCTTTTGTTAAAGTAATAAAAGAGGTCAGTATGGAGACTGACAGCAAAGAGGCTATAGTTATGAATACACAAACTAAGTAGGTATAAAAACCGAGGGCAAGATATACGAACCTTGTACTGAAGGGAAAGGGGAAATTCAGCAGTGTTACGGTTTTCACTGTTCCACCAAAATATAAAGCCAGACTGGAAAGGAATCAGATCTCTAAGGGTAAAGAAAGTTACACAGATACTGAAGAATACCAAGGGAAACCACCAGAACCTCCACTGGAAGAAAACTGTTTTCATGAGTTTTGTATAGGATGAATTAGATGAAGGGGAAGACATATCTATATTTATAAAGGAGGCTACAACCTCCACTTCTAGTCAGAATACTGATGAAAATAATGCTGGCTTGGCTGACATTCAGAGAAGCCATGTCAGCTTCAAGAAAGCTCAGTATAAAGACAATACACTAAGCAGAGACAGCTAGAATGCATCAAGAGTAACGGAGACAAAATAATGGAGCACTGCACTCATTACTCATACTTTTAACTAAAAAATGACCTGCTGTACAGAGTAACCAAAGACAAAAATAGATGGAACCATTTATTAGTTCAAATGCTTTTTTCAATGTGTATGATGAAGTTATCACATAGCCAAATTGTGGCAGTCATTTAGGAATGAATTAGAGAAAACCTTGGATTTTAGTTAGACTTTACTAGTATGATGTTATAAGGACTATAGACTTTTTTGTGCAGTTTTCCCAGAATATCAAAGAACAGCACCAAACTCAGGGCTTAAGAATCCTTTAATACCCCAACCTATTGTGGAAAGCCCATTTGAAATAATAGCAAGAGGCATTTTAAGTCCACTTGTAAAGCTGAGTAAGAGTCATCAGTATATCCTTGAAATCACACAACCTTTCCTAAAGTTGTACCCCTATAAAGAGTTAATGCCACGTTCATTAAAACTTACTTACAAAATCACTCCATTCATGTCTAGAGCAATGCACAAACTTTGTGCTTTTTTAATAAATAAAGCTAAAAATATCTGAATAATACCCTCAAATAGATGGGCCATGTGAACAACACTTTTAGTTACAAAATGTTATATAAATGTATGGGAGAAATTGGGACTAACTGCTTATGCATCCTCACTTTGCTGGAACAGAAGTGCCTCAAGCCTTATGAGGAGTCACACCATTTGAACCGTTATATGGTAGATAATCTCAAAACTTGCTAGATATAGCAAAGGAAATATGGGAGTAGGAAAATACTCTTTTTAAAAGTCTGATAAAGCTTTTTACTGACCTGCAGTAGAGGTGAAGAACAATAAGACTCATCAGAGTACAGAGCATATAACAATAACATTTATCTTAAGAGAATTCAAATCGATGGGTAACATACATGTGTTAGTATTCAAAGTTGAAAAGTTTTTTTTGCAAAGTAGCAAGGACCTCTTTAAGTTTTGGAAGAAAATAAAACAAGTAAAGCAAGAACGGTTATACTACATAAATGTTCTGAAGTCTTGGAGAGAAGCCGTTTCTGCAGTATGTATGTTCATAGAGGAAAAGAAGGCTTCTGTAGAAAGGTTGCTCACAGAGAAAGTTAATTCTCCTACATCCTATCCCAAAGTCAAAATAGTGGAAACATTATCAATGACTCTGAAAAAAAGATGTAAGGACATCTGTACTAATGAAAAAAGGCACATCTTCAAAGCTGCTTAGCAGAACTGGTATAAAACCAGCAAAACAAAGAAACAGGGCCCATATGTGAAAGTAAATTGGTAGCTGTACTAAAAAACAGAATCTCAAAGCCATGCAGTTAAGAAAGGCATACAGAAAATGCAAAAAACTGGGGTCACAGAAGAATCTCAGAGTGAGCGCAGCCTCATTGTACTGGTCCTCAAGTCTGATGGGTCTATAGAATTTTGCTATTATCTTACTATCAGCAATATAGCAACTCTACACAATGCAGATTGGAACCACATTTTCTTTAATTAAGCCATTTTGGAATGGTACTAATAACTTTCTACAAGCTTTATTTAATGAATAATTTTATTTAACTAAAGCTCTTGTATTATTAAATGTGAACGGAGGTCCTCATTTGAATAGGTCAAACATGTATCTTGTATGGACTGTACTTGCAATTTCAAGGAAGTGTATAACAAGAAGATGGAATAAAAACACGATACCAATTTTGGAAGACTTCTACAGCCTACTGAAGACCACAGCATTATTGGAAACTAAAATTAAAGAACTAAGAATTTATCCAAAGCCATTTATCAACAACCCTTGGGGAAAAGTCTTATCGTTGATTGACACTATACAATAATTGATCAGACACTCTGATAATGGATTGGACATACTTATAAAGTAACTGTATACATTAAGATCTGTTATAATGTCAGGCTAATGTGAATAGTATACATAGTTATTTAAGATGTGTATAAATACTATGGAATTCATTCAAATATATGTGAAAAATAAAAACAATTTTTGAGAAAAAAAAAAAGAAATATAGCAGCTCAAAATTGCCCAGGCAAGCTTTAACCTAATAACCTTTGACTTTAAAATTCACTATCACCATCACCCAGACTATCATTGCTTGAAAGTGAATGGATGGTTTTCAGGCTATACTTCTTCAACATATGATTGCAAGTTCCCCAGCTGTCAGCCAGTTGCAACATGCAGATTTATTTATGCCTTCTATTCGTATGAATCATCACTAGAATACATTACCTCCAGAGCACCTGATGAGAGGATCTTCTCAAGGGGAAAGCATTATTCCAACTACACAAAAAGAGCACTAATTTGGGTTGTCCTGCTAACTTACCTCCACTTTCCCATTTGGACACTTTGTTTAATAAGAATATGGACTCTCTTTTTGTTAAGCGGCAAATTGTAAATACTGTATCACGATCACTTGTGGATTTTGAGAGTAAACTTAACAAATTTAGGAAATTGCAAATTCAGAATTCTTATTTTACTGATGCCATCAAAATGAACTATGTCCCTAAAGGGCTTCAGTCTTGAAAATTTCCTAGTTAACTAAACCACAGTCAGCATTACATAAAGATCTTTTACAACTTTTCGATAGGCATGGATGCAAGCTGATGGATTTGTTAGTTAAACATAACTAATTACAAATTACCTTTTATTCAGCATGTATCATGCACACTATTTAAGCATTTTTAAGAAAGTGGATATTGGATGTGATAAAATCAAGGAAAGAAAAAGTAAAAAGTTTAAATGTGATCAAACTGATTATTTAAACAATAAAACATATCCATATCCACCCACACCCCAGGGATATACCATTGGTGACAATAATGTTCATGGTGAATTACCTATTAATACCAACACAGGAAAAAAATGATCTAGCTGTGGAGAGGGCCCTTTAGAATTGCCACCACTCAGATGCTCCTAGTATTTGAAGGAAAAGAACAACTTTTGTCCCCCAGAGCGAGTGGATTCATCTTGGGTGAATTTGTTAACATCTCCACAGAACAATCAAAGGCCCAAGAAGAGGTACCAACTATACCTGAAGAACAAGAGGTAGCGAATAGTTCCTTTTTGGTGGATGGCAACAATTTGACTAATATCCCTTTCAGCGTGGTTCCCAATGAAGCTGGGGACTTCTATTTGCACAATTATAGTACTTACAACATTACAGCTGTGCATGCTGAACTCTTCAGCAAAGCTTTTGCTTTTGTTCCAACAAAAAGACTTGATGTAACAAATATTTGAATTGATCTCAAACGTTTTGTGAGGAAACTTAATTTAAAATTGTTTTTCATGAGAATTGTGGTGATGAGGCTAATCGGTTAAAGCTATCAAGCAAGTTTAACCCCCATATTACACCCTGTTTTATATCATTTTAAACAAGTATGTGAGTTGGATTTTTGACATGAATCTTCCAATTATTCAGTGATGAAATGTTTTAGTATTAGTGCACAACAGAAACAAGTATTTGATCACATCCGGTCTAGTGGGAATATAAGAATTATGAAACCCGATAAAGGGCAGTAGGATTGTTGTTATGGATAATTTTAATTACATTCAAACGATGTTTCATTTTTTGTTTGATGAAGCATATGATGAAGCTTCACTTAATTAGGTACACATAGAGTATCACAAAATTGACATATTATTGTTCAATATGCTTATGCATGGGCAATAGACCCCAGATCAATACAATTATTTAAGCATTTAAAACCTCTCCATTCCAAAAATTCATAAGGACCTACACCAATTGCTGCTGACAGTACCTCAAAAGTCAATCCTATAGCTAAAATGATTGATTATGATTTAGACAGGACTTTCATATATATCGTATTTATGTAAGGACTCCTGGAACTGGGATTTTTTATCTAAAAGTAATAATATTGAATTTATGGACAATGTATTTTTATTGCAATTGATGTGAACAATTTATTTACAGTAATATCACATGATGTGGGTTAAGAATGGTTTTCTGATGTTCTTAATGAGAAAATGAATTTCTCCCAAAACAGAATTAACACTTATGTTACATTAATGGAATTGTTGTTATTGAATAACTTTATATATTTTGAGGGCCAGTATTTCTGACAGGCCACAGGAGTGGCTATGGGTGCAACATGCAAGCCCCTATTTGCCAAATAGCCCCTTTGCTTCATCCTTGATCCTATATATGAAATACCTAGATGATGCATGCATGTTCTGGGAGGATGATTATGATAAAATCACATTATTTATCAACTATATCAATGGCACTTCTATTTTATCCTTTTCTTATACTGTTACATTTCTTATACTGTTACATTTGGTGAATTTTCCTTTTTAGATGTATATATTAAAAACGATTCTGCAAGGAGCATGTTTCACATATTTATCAGATACCTACCTACCTTTCTGCACTATACCAGTTGACACCCTTTCCATTAACATAAGGCATTTATCAAAGGAAACATGGTACAGGCTGCCTATATGTTATCTTCTTTTGATAGATATACATTTTTTGGAATGCTATAATCTAGCTGATATTTTTAAGAAAAGGGGTTATCCTACAAGTTTGATTCATAATGTAATGGATGAGGTTGTCTTTAAAAGATGAATTTGAACATATGTCCCACTCCTAAATCAGAATGAGGAAGTTGTTGACCCATCCAATGAACCACAGGCAGCCAGCATAATTTCTAAGTGTGTTAATGATAAACAATTTAACAAGACAATCACAGATTCTGCAACCACATCTATTATTACTTTATCTATTGATAGCCAGTTTGTTGAGGAGACATTAAATAAAAATTGGTACTTGATACCTGCACATTCCCAAATTATCAACAAATTAAGGCTAAAGTCCAGAATAGTATACAAGAAGGGATGAGCTTTAACTCATTACAGCCGAGTGTGCCTCCAGGAGTTTCTGCAATTACCTCCTACTGACACCTCTGGGCATCAAATATTGCTTGTTCATATTTGCAATAATAATTGCAAAAGCATGCTACATACAAGGGATCAGAAATTTTTATCTTGAAGCATACATGATGGCAAACACAAGTGCATTGATATTTGACCTCTGTCAATGAGTATTTGTTAGAATGTTAAGGCGATAACTTCATTTTTTAAAAGGTTCAAGCCACACCCACTGGGAGTTAAATGAACACACTCAGAAGAGCTTATTGGAGGGAATGAATTAAGAATCTTTTCTTACTGGATGTTACTTCCAGTCCTTCTCCTATTATGTCTATTTGCAGTTGCTGCAAATATTCTAAATATGTACATATTGGTGAGGGTGTTAATATTCAGTAGCACCACATTGTAACAACCGGGAAATTTAATTGCAATACTTATAGGGTACTGTACTTAGATGTTTGCCAACAGTGTTCTGTATTTTTTTTAGCAAAACAGAGGAAATTAAATGATATATTTATGAGCATTTATATGACATCAACAACAAAAGGAATACTATTGCGCTATACAAGCACACTGAAAAAAAATTCTCAAGATAGGTTTTCATTTTTTGTGGTAGAACCAGTGATCCGCCATCCTCGAGGTGGTCCCTGGAGTCTATTATTAGAAAAGAGGGAGCTTTGTAAGCAGCTTTTTCTTAATGCTTCCATGCCACCAGGCTTGAATAAATTGGTATTCATTTCTTTTCTACTCAAACTTAAATTGTATTATAGATAAAATACAAGCTTTATTCTAAATGGAGGATTAATATATAATGTTTTATATTGTACACTTTGATTTTTCATACAGATTTAATCATATCTGCATCTTATTTGTAAAGGGATTTACTAATCAATGTTCATTATTGATTTTATGGGCTTACTGCATTGTTATACTTGAACACAAGCTATGCTGATTGCCTATTTAAAGCCATCTGAATGTTCGTGGTGGATTCTGATGAAGTCCCATGATGACTACGGATGAAAGCTCTTAATACACACAAAATTCTTCAGTGGTTGGATTTGTTTGTGACATTTTTTTGTTTTTACAGGTTTGGTTTTATGTGGTATATCCCATCTGTCAATGCTATAACTAGTAGTAGTAGTGTTATGCTAAGTGGGTCATGAAGCATAGTTAGTGTCAAGGCTGTTAAATATATTAATTGTATTGTTGTTGTATCTGCTTTTAGGGTTGCATTTACCAGAGAGTCTGCCAATGAAGGGAACTGACGATTTCCTGAGAAATAGGTTATGCAAGTAAATGAGAGAGAGGGTGTGACAAAGACTTTCTCCATGACAACCAATGGAGAAGTAGGAGCTATTGTCTGTAAATTCCTCCCCGTACAATAAAGTGAGCTGAAGAAGAAATACACTAGTAACTGTATGTATTGTTTGTTTCCTAGCCATACTAAGATTCTGCTAATTATTTACCTAAGATTTGGAAAAGCAGCTAGCAGTGGAAACGCACAGCCACAGCCACACACATACCCGTGCACACATTTTACATATAAACCAGAGCTCATTTTCTTTCCTGCTGTATTAAGACTGAATATTTGAGAGATATCGAATAATTAAGGCTGGAAATATTTCGAACTACTAGAAAGATTGAGAGATTGTGTTCTTACATATTTGTTGGTAAAATATTAATTCTCTAAGTAAAGTAAAGCATTCTACACATGTAGTGCTTGCAATTACAAGTACAAAAAGGTCCATTAAGGCAGTGGGTGTTTCTATACATTCTGTTTTTTTTCCTGTGGCATTGAATACTACTGTAGATGTCAGGATGGCAACACTATATCCTTATGCATTTTTCAGATACATCTGTTTAGACTGATATATTTGTACTGATTTAATATTGGTTATCATTCATATAAGATTAATGAGTTGTGAGATATAAATTTAGATTGACAGCATGGGAAGTGGCCATGTGCAGGGTGTGGGTAATTTGGTGATTCTAAGATGCACATATCCCAGCCTTGCAATGATCAAAATATGTTGTTATGACGAACAGGATAATAGGGGTATAATGACATGAGAAACTCCATGCAAAGAGGAACATGGATTATGCAAATTAAGAAATCCAAAAGGGTGGACTGATTCAGAAATGTATAATAGTGGCACTGCACTGTGCAACATATTCATTCTGAATACCAAGATTCATGGGGTAAATGACAGGCATGAGGATAGGATGGTGTAAATGACAGGAGTGAGGATAGGATGGTGTAAATGACAGGCGTGAGGATAGGATGGTGTAAATGACAGGCGTGAGGATAGGAAGGCGTGAATGACAGGAGTGAGGATAGGGTGGTGTAAATGACAGGCGTGAGGATAGGATGGTGTGAATGACAGGTGTGAGGATAGGATGGTGTGAATGACAGGCATGAGGATAGGATGGTGTAAATGACAGGAGTGAGGATAGGGTGATGTAAATGACAGGCGTGAGGATAGGATGGTGTGAATGACAGGCGTGAGGATAGGATGGTGTGAATGACAGGCGTGAGGATAGGATGGTGTAAATGACTGGTGTGAGGATAGGATGGTGTGAATGACAGGCGTGAGGATAGGATGGTGTAAATGACAGGAGTGAGGATAGGATGGTGTAAATGACAGGAGTGAGGATAGGATGGTGTAAATGACAGGAGTGAGGATAGGATGGTGTAAATGACAGGAGTGAGGATAGGGTGGTGTAAATGACAGGAGTGAGGATAGGGTGGTGTAAATGACAGGAGTGAGGATAGGGTGGTGTAAATGACAGAAGTGAGGATAGGGTGGTGTAAATGACAGGAGTGAGGATAGGATGGTGTAAATGACAGGAGTGAGGATAGGATGGTGTGAATGACAGGCGTGAGGATAGGAACAGCAGCAACAGTTGCACACCTGGATGTTTCAAGAGCTGCTCCCAGTCTCTGTTCAAACAATGTTACATGTCATGACCATCCACCAGACCCTGTTCTTACAATGTTATATGTTGTGACCATCCACCACACCCTGTTCTTACAATGTTATATGTCGTGACCATCCACCAGACCCTGTTCTTATAATGTTACATTTCATGACTATCCACCAGACCCTGTTCTTACAATGTTATATGTCATCAACATCCACCAGACCCTATTCTTACAGTGTTACATGTTGTGACCATCCACTAGATCCTGTTCTTACAATGTTACATGTTGTGACCATTGACCAGACCCTGTTCTTACAATGTTACATGTGACCATCAACCAGATCCTGTTCTTACAATGGTACATGTCGTGACCATCCACCAAACCTTGTTCTTACAATGTTACATGTTGTAACCATCCAGCAGATCCTGTTCTTACAATGTTACATGTCATGACCATCCACCAGACCCTGTTCTTACAATGTTACATGTCATGACTATCCACCAATCCCTATTCTTGCAATGTTACATGTCATGACCGTCCACTCCAATGGAGGAGGGGCTGACAGTGCCAAATATACCATGAGTAAAAGGACTAACAGAGTATGGAAAATTTCTGAGTGGGCAAAGATACTACTAGGGGCTTACACAAATTGTGTCACCAGCAAGTAGAACCAAGAAGGTTGCATGACATACCCATTCCTGTGGGTTCAAAGAGGAACAGAGTATTTCCAAATAGCTATGGACAACATGTGAGGAAAACTGCAGTTGTCAGCAATGGGAATCCTAAACCAGTTTCTTGACATTATTGTACAGAATGTAGAGGAGCATATCTGGTTTACCTAGTACAGCAGGGGAGAGACTAAATAAAATGCAGTCCTTTTCAGTGTCCATTTCCCTGAGGTCCTGGGAAACTAAGCTTGCCATCATGTTTCTACGATGGCCTTACTAAGTCCAGACATTGATAGGAAGGGCTTCCACTAACTAAAGTGCTAGGTGGTCTGTAATTCCCAGTGAGTTATTTACAAGTTGTCTACATGTCACATGGGTAGTTCATAAAATTCTGTTATTTGTTACAATTGCAACCTATAGCAATAGTTCATGAAAGCAGAACTTTCCACAGGGTCACATGGTTAGTAGGTGTACACACGTGCTAAGCACACAGGCCTATACACAGTGCTATCAAGCATGTACTGGGACACACAATATGCTGTTTGTCTGCATTGCAGGCAGTATTGATCATAGAATCATAGGATGTTACTAGGCTAACAGCACTGGAGCCTTTTTAAGCCTAGCTATTCATGTCCCAGTTTTCCATTTATCAATGACCATTGGCTGGAATGGCTTTGGTATATGTCTGTGCCTTAGGGCCTCTACAGACTTCCCCAGTCCATAAGAGCCACAGTCAAAAAGTCAGAGGTGATTTTGTGCTTTCCCAGCTATTGGTTCAAATTGTGTTTGAACAGACTTTGGGAAGAGCTCTGTTTCATATGAATGGGGGGGACTCCATCTAGAGAAGGGGTAACCTTTGTGAGACACACTCGTGCCTCCGGCATGTTTTGTCTGTCACAGACAAGGTTCAGATCCTAAGATTTGGTAGTTCTGGTGCTGTTTGATTTGTGAGTGTATAGCAGATCCATCAGGGCGGGATAGGAGAATGCCTTGTAAGTTAGGCATAGATCACCCCTCAGTGGTTTATAAGACACTAAGTACAGGGACAGGGCTTTGAGGCAGTCCACAGGGGACATATTATTTACATCCTGTATTCTTTTAGTGAGGAACCTCTGTGACTACACCAGTTGTTGCAAATACCTGGTCAGGTGCATGCCAAAGAGTGTATTTCTACTCGATTATTGATCTAATGTGGGCTGCGTATAGTGGGCCTATGATCTCCTAAGATCTGAATGTCATGCCCTTACCTATAAGTTGCACCACACAGAAGGACCTTTGCACTAACATGGATGCATGGTGATCAAAGTTCATGTTACTGTCAACCCGAGTCCCTTACTACCAAGTCTACTACTAATGGAATTGCTATCAGTGTTGTAATTTGCAGAGATGGATGTCTTCCCAAAAGGTATAATTATGCATTTTTTTGGTATTGGGTTTTAGGGCATGATTTTGGCACCAGTTATTTCTCTGTGTCTGCCCCTCCTGGAGTATATCTACATCGCTGGGGGATTCAGTAATTGCATGCAACTTGCAGTTAACAGCAGATGTGGTAAGCCAAATGCCCTCTACATTTGCCTTGACTTCGAAGAAGTATAATCCAAACAAGAGAGGTCCCAGTACTGATTCCTGTGGGACACCACTAGTAACAGGCCTCTTGGTGAAGGTGGAGTCCCACACCCTAACTTCATGTGTCCTATATGTTAGCCATTTGGCTGTCCATTGGGTGACACAGGGATTTATGCCTAAATTTGTCAGTTTATCTATAATACATGAGTAAGGTATTGCGTCAAATGCCTTTTCCAAGTCAAGGTAAGCAGTATGTACTGTTTTGTCCTCATTCATGGCTCTAGTGACCTTCTTGAAGAAATCCAGCAAGTTTAGTAGGCATGATCTGCCCTTGATGAAACTGAACTGAGATGGGTCCAGTGTTTGTCTGTCTTTATCAGGTCCACAATATTTATTTCCATGGCCTTGCATATAAGACTAGTCAAATTTATGGGTCTGTTGATGGTCTACCTTTGTGAAGAGGAATGACTATTACAGTCCTCCATTTCCAAAGTATGAAGCCTGCCTGGATGCTGTGGTTGAACAGAAATTCTAGTGGGGCTGACAGGTCATGTTTCAAGCTGTTGAGGAGGCATTCTTGGATATTGTCAGTACCCACTGATGCAATATTTTTAGCTCTGTAGAGTGCACTGAGGACCTGCTCTTTAGTGATAATTGGGGAAGAACATGACCTACAGCACTGGTTGATAACATTGATATGCAAACCCCATACCATGCAGGAGATGGGCTACAGCAGAACTCCTGTGGAAACATGAAACATAGCAGTACAAGTATTTTGACTACTGAAGAGACACTTCAATATAACCCAGAAATATGAATCAACATATTTGTTTCATGTGTCATGATCTATAATGTGGCATTGTGCAAACAAATGGAGCAGCATCACAGCAAGGCCTGCAACACCAGTCATAGCAGCAACAGAAGGGAAGGGTGAAGAGTCCAGGAAGAATCATGCAACAGCAATACCACAACTGAGGCAGAAGCAGGTGCAATAGATTGCGGAAGTGGTTCAAATTATGTGCCATGACACAGAACACAGAATACAATGAAGCATGCAGGTTCACACCCTGGCTGTGCAGGGCTGTACATAGCCTGTCCACTCTATTTATCAAAAGTTATCATTCCCACACAGGCCACAAGGAAGATACGCCACCGTCATCATCAGTTATACAGTTGGGGGAAGACAGTAACAGGTGACTACAACACTATAATGAGGTAGGGTTAAGTCAACATGTGTACTGGGCAGTTGTCTGGAGTCAGGGATTATATCCTCCAGTGGTGAGGTCATACTGACATGATGTGAAAATTGCTGGCCTCCACTATGTTGGCTTGTGGCATTAAAGCTCAATCTGATCCATGTCTGATAAGGGGTAGAACTAATGAACAGTGTGAGTCAGCTTGAGGTGTGCCACCAGAGAGTGGCAAGGTGTGTGCCCACAGGTGACACTGATGCTGTTTCACAATGGTTTGTGTAGAAGATTTGGGACAACTTATGCCAAGCTACCTCAAATATGGACTCTCTGAAAGCAACTGTATGTACTGTGGAGGCAAACCAAATGGCGTCTGCAGTATACCTCACTGATGGACATGTGAAGGACATATGTCAGCAGTGACAGCAGCATTTTGTGCTCCTTGTCTCTATACTCCTCGTCACTGTGTAGTTGGAACAAATCCCCCTGTCACCCATGGAGTACACTCACAGCATACCTAATGCTGGTTAATTTTGAGTGTTGTAACCATATCAGGGACAGTTCTAGAGTCATGGTGTCTCTGTACCTCCCATATGTCACCTCTGTGGTGACTATATACACCTTACAGGCAATGTGCACATCAGATGCTATGTGATCTGAAGACACGGGTACAGCCCATGTGGGACTCTCAGGTACAGAATGTCCATCATGCATTAGTGAGGACACCTTGTATTTTTGCAGTGGCATCTGTGATGGTGAATGTTGCATGACTCCTCCCACTTTAGCACCTTAGGTAGTGCCGTCATGTCATCAGACTGCACCACTTACATGTTGCCATCATCATCATCACAAATCATCTGTGTTGTCCTGTTCTGCTGGACCTTCCTTCAATAGTACCCATAAAAGATCTAACACATGACACCACTGTCAGCTCACACATACATGTCTTCATAAATCCCTGCTTCATGCATACTGCTGTACATGAAAACACTGCTGTCCAATAAATTGACACATATAACATGCCATGCAGGTTCTTGCATTTGCAGACCAGAGTTGTCTAGAAGGACAGGTATGCAGGTGAAGCTTGATCAGTCCCTCTCTTCAATCACTCTGTGCTATGCACTGTAGTGTACAGCAATGGCCATTCCTAACCTGGTGCTTCCTTTTTGACACATGACAGCTTTGTGCCAGCTTCTCTCTCACATTTAAACCATTCCTAAGTGCAGAACCATCTCATGGCTGCCCACAACACTGACATCCTGCACCAATCCCTACTCAAATCTGTTCCCAATAATGTTTTCCAGCACCATTGCTAGAAAGACACATTCCATATGTCTGCAAGGTCTGCAGTAGCCCTTCATTCAATTGGCAAGGGAACATTTCTAGGTGCTGCTCCCTTGGATGACTGTGCCAGTACCTGTACACATGAAGACAAAGCATGTCAGCCAGTGGATGTGTATGGTATGCTCTGTGATGCACATGAATATGATCACTACCTCCCCCTGTATTGCACCTGATTAAAAGTTTCAGTTAGTGCTAAACACTTCCCCCTCACCCCTTTAACTACTGTTCTCTTGCCCCTACATATGTCTCTGGAACTTCACACTCCTAGCACAATGTTGTCTCCAATGTTTCCTGTTTTCAGAGCTAGCCTCCTCCATAGGCAGATGGTACTTTGCTATCTCAATGGGTTGGGGTCACAATGGCACATACACCACAAGACCTGCTTTATTCTTCCTGACATTAAACCCAGGGATTGTGGATGTTGCTGATTTGTGACTGTCCATGTGTGCAGAGGTTTTACTCAAATGCCTCTACATTGTAGTTGTATGGCTGGAAGTGTATTTTGTGCTAAATGGTGCTGATGAGGGAAATCACACTAGCAAGGGGTAGTAGGTATGGTAGTAATGCTAATGAAGCCACATTGTACTGTTTTCTGTCAGTCACTTCCCATGTACAGTATGTTACCCATGTCATGGTGAGCTTGAAGCATGACCTGTATGCCTGCGCCTACAGCATGTGTGCACATGAAGTGCTCTAGTACAGCTCTGTGCTGTATGACACACAATTCATAAATATGTGCCTCAGCATCTAGATCTACGGTATTTAGCCAACATAGTGATGACGGCAACTTCAGCATGGAGAAAAGCATGGGTCCTACATGGTGTGCCTGGGAGAGCAGGATTTAATGGCAGAGCTCCTACATGGCGCGCCAAGGAAAGCAAGATTTAAAGGCAGAGCTCCTACATGGTGTGCCAAGGAGAGCAGTATTTTCATCTTCTTACTGCACATAGACTTCAAAAAGCATGTGGTGGGTCAGTATGAGGCCTTTTGAAGAAGGCAGACACCTGGTATACATTGGACCAAGTGGTGAGTAATTCCATTGGCACTGTCAACATTGGGTGCAATTCTGCCATCATAAGGACTTGAGCTGGTAATATCTCAACCTGCTCTGATAGTAGAAGATAGAGATTCAGGATACTGATCTAAAGGTATTCTGACAGAATTTATTTTTTGGTCCATACATTGTCTTTTACTATTTACATGATGCACAGTGTTGTGCAGGTATGCTTATCAATATGTGTTTTGCTTGGCATCTTCAAAGAAGCACTGGTTGAAAGTCATTAGCTGCCACAGAAGGAGAGAGCACATCTCTCAGCAACAAGATGTTATGACTTTAATGCCAGCCTATGTATAGCCGCAACTGTGTTTATGACATACCTGTGATAATTTCTTCCCAAGAAGTCATTCTTCTGCAGGTTCAGTTGTGAAAGAGGAGGATGATGGTGCGTGGTTATGTCTACCTTTAGTCCACTGCCTCTGATGTTAGATCACAAGTAGCCATCAGGTCTACATCTCATGAGGAGGAAAATGGTAATTCTTCTGCAGATGATATGAAGGAGTCACCGGTGCCCTTTGTTTCTGACTCAGCTCCTTCCTAGAAAGTGGACAAGACCAGTTTCTATTAGTCTCCCAATGTCAGTAGTGAAGGCTGGTTGCTGCAAAGGTATATTGATAACGGGATACCCATCTTGGCAATAAGATTCTCCTTCTGGATTAACTGTTTTAATGTGCATTCACAGGGCCTCCAGAGGAGCAACCAGCATATAACATTGGTCACCCAAGACAGTATTCCTTCCATTCAGTGATGGGAAAGCCCACACATCTCCTTCCTAGTGTTTTCCTTCCCTTTTGTCTCATTCCTCATTACTTGTTCATTGTCTAACTCTCCCCTTCATTAATTGCCCACCTTCTTTATGTACGTGTCTGTGACTGCCCTCAACATTTTGCATGTATACCTCCCCTGTCTGCTTGTCTTGTCTATCACTGTGCTCCATTTTTGGCTGTGTGGTCCTGCTACCTTCCTTTTCCATCATGGGTCTGTATTACATCATTGAATGCACAACAGTTCGAACTATGTAATATCGAACCAGGAAGTTCAAAATGCAAAAACTACGAACACACAGAACAGTGATTTTTTTCCCCAGGGAAAACAAATTGCTGTTCCGGTACAAAAACAAAAAAAAAACACGTACACTTTAAACCTATACTAATATGGGGGGGGGCTGTGCCTGCCATATACCCCCCTACTTACATATACCAACTCCGAGATCACACCACAGTGAAGGAAATAGCAAAGCCGCAGAAACGGCCCACCAATTTTTTTCACTGGTAAAAATGTGTGTTCCGCGGCTTTGCAATTTTCACATTTCAACAAATGGGTTCGATATTACAATGTTCGGACTTATGTAAGTTAGACGTTGTAATATAGACCCTCCATCACTGCTATCCAGAGTAATCCCTCAATACCGTATCCATCCACCCTTTTTGGAAGGCTTACAAAATTAGTTCTGTCACTCCAAAAATGTCCCCTTCTACCCCTCACCACTCCTGCCTCAGTTTACTGTTCTATGCTTACCTCTACTTGCTTTTCTCCCTTTTTCTAATTTCTCATCTACCCCGCTTACTCCTCAATTATATGCTGAACAGGGTTACCACTGTACCTTACACACTTACACGGATCTTTATGTTGGCTCCTTTGCTCTGCTGCACTGCCTCCTTGAGTTGGCCTGTTGATAAATGCTAACAAAATGAAACCAAAACCGCCAAGTAAAGCACTCTCAATAATGTCCAATATGCAAGTAGAAAAAGAAGAGTGCACCATATACCGCCAAATCAATGAAAGCTCAAGAAGTCTCCTTGTAAAACCAATAATCCACGTTTATTGTAAAAACACAAACACAGCAACTGCAGGGATATAAGCGCTTTCGCGTTGCTTCCAACGCTTCATCAGATATAAATGCAGTGGAAATCACCCCTCCCTTTATACAAAAAACACATGACATCACTAAACTCAATTAAACAATTAAAACAACAAAATACATTTAAAAGATACAGCTTAATGTTTAAGACTCCTAGATGCTAAAAAGGGTTTAATGGATAGCTTTTCATTAAGCCCAAATCTATGGGCTTGTAGTTTCATTATCCACTTGCCCTCTCTTTCCTCTATTCTATTCTTAATGTTACCCAGCCTTTTGTTGGTATTCACCAACTCCAGTACTTGAAATTTAAAATTGTGTTCATTACCTTGCTCCATTGTATGTTTTGCAAGGGCATTAGTAATATTTCCCTTGTTAATGGCATAAATATGTTCTCTTATGCGCTCTCGTAATGATCTAGTTGTCATGCCGACATAAAATTTCTTGCATAATTGACACTCAGCTATGTAAACTAAGCCAGTAGATCTACAAGTGGCATGGTTTCTAAATATATATCTCTTCTTAGTAGCTGGATGTATAAAAGTATCTGAATTGGATATATATATACATTGATTACAGGCATGACAAGCAAAGGTCCCTGTTTTCATATTGGGGTACCTTTTTTGATAGATATTGTCATAACATAGGAGCCTATTAAGTGAGGGCATGTTTCTATATGCAATTCTGGGTCTTACATCCACCAATGATCTGATGGTATCATCAGTCATTAAAATGTCCCAATGTTTATTAAAAACATAGAATATATGATTATTCCTATTGGTAAACGGAATAACTATCCTATTAAAATTATCACTTTTGCCACATTTGGGTAACTGTGCGGGGCTATATTTTCTATTAATCAGGGGGGCTCCTTCATGTTGCCTGCGATGGTCACTCTTAGAGACTGCTTCCTTAATGTGTTTTTCATTGTAGCCCCTAGAACGAAAGTTCTCGGCCAAAATCTCTTTTTGCTCACAATATGCTGATGTTTGTGATATTAGCTTAGATACTCTGACCATCTGATTGGTAATGATGTTTCTATATACATGTTTAGGGTGCATGCTTTCTCGGTGCAATAAATTGTTTTTCCAGCATTCCTTCCTGTAGAGTTCAGTGTCAAAGCCATTCGGAGTATTAATGATCTTAACATCCAAAAAATCAATACTGTCAAAGGAATGTGTGCACTCAAATTTGAGAAAATCAGTAGTATTATTAAGGTAGGTCACAAATATCAAAAGTTGTTCAACAGTCCCTCTCCACAACAAAAACACATCATCTACAAATCTATTATAAAATATAAGATGATCGATAAATGCAGAATCTCTATTTAGAACGAAGTCCCTCTCCCAATGTGCCAACACCAAGTTGGCATAGGCGTTGGCACATGGGGTACCTATCGCAACACCTTTGGTTTGTAGGTAATATTGATCCTTATAACAAAGTACATTGTTCTCTAAAATAATTTCCAAAAGTGACATATACCTGTGTACAATGTGTTCAGAGAGCTTGTAGTTCACCAACATGCCTCTGACAAAATCCATGCCTGAACAATTAGGTATGGAAGTAAAGAGAGATCTCACGTCTAGTGTGACTAATAGATCATCTCCACTAAAAGTTGATGAAGAACTGTGGTTGGCTAAGTTCTCAAGAAAGTTCGCAGTGTCCCTTAGAACATGCTTGACTTCTGATAAAATAGGTTTTAATGCTTTGTCAAGATATATAGATAGGGGTTCAGTCAGCCAACCACGACTGGACACTATAGGACGCATGGGTGGGTCCAATTTGTTTTTGTGGATTTTGGGTAAACTCCTAAAAGAAGGTATCATAGGTTTATCAACCAAAAAATAAGTATATAAATCATTATCAATGACCTCTGCTAACATCAAATCATATAAATGTGCATGCACATCTCTTATTAAATTGTTAAGTTTCACATTAGAAATAGGTAAATAAGTTTCAACATCAGAGAGCATATTCTCCATTTTGCTAAAATAATGAGAGCTGTCCATAACAACAATTGCGCCGCCTTTGTCGGCTTGTCTAATAGCAATGGTTTCATTATTTCTTAAATCATCAAGGGCTTTCCTATCATTAACTGTTTACCAATAGGAATAATCATATATTGTATGTTTTTAATAAACATTGGGACATTTTAATGACTGATGATACCATCAGATCATTGGTGGATGTAAGACCCAGAATTGCATATAGAAACATGCCCTCACTTAATAGGCTCCTATGTTATGACAACATCTATCAAAAAAGGTACCCCAATATGAAAACAGGGACCTTTGCTTGTCATGCCTGTAATCAATGTATATATATATCCAATTCAGATACTTTTATACATCCAGCTACTAAGAAGAGATATATATTTAGAAACCATGCCACTTGTAGATCTACTGGCTTAGTTTACATAGCTGAGTGTCAATTATGCAAGAAATTTTATGTCGGCATGACAACTAGATCATTACGAGAGCGCATAAGAGAACATATTTATGCCATTAACAAGGGAAATATTACTAATGCCCTTGCAAAACATACAATGGAGCAAGGTAATGAACACAATTTTAAATTTCAAGTACTGGAGTTGGTGAATACCAACAAAAGGCTGGGTAACATTAAGAATAGAATAGAGGAAAGAGAGGGCAAGTGGATAATGAAACTACAAGCCCATAGATTTGGGCTTAATGAAAAGCTATCCATTAAACCCTTTTTAGCATCTAGGAGTCTTAAACATTAAGCTGTATCTTTTAAATGTATTTTTGTTGTTTTAATTGTTTAATTGAGTTTAGTGATGTCATGTGTTTTTTGTATAAAGGGAGGGGTGATTTCCACTGCATTTATATCTGATGAAGCGTTGGAAGCAACGCGAAAGCGCTTATATCCCTGCAGTTGCTGTGTTTGTGTTTTTACAATAAACGTGGATTATTGGTTTTACAAGGAGACTTCTTGAGCTTTCATTGATTTGGCGGTATATGGTGCACTCTTCTTTTTCTACTTGCATGTTGATAAATGCTGCTATATGCCACTGCATTACATGTTCAAGTGAACATTGACTAGGCTCACTTGCACATGGTCTTTGCTGTAATATCCATCACATCCCCCTGAGTAGTACTGCAGTTCTACTACTACCATATGCATTGTTCCCCCCACTGCCACTAGGCTTTGTTCTTATGCAGTCCTTTGCTCAACATGCAGGCATTATCCCCTACCTAGTCTCTGTCCCTTTATGCAATGAGCTCTGCAAATATTAACACAGATATGCAGCACTTGTATACGAATCCCACCCATTGCCATCATTTAAAATAATGTCATATTGTTCCTTGTGCTGCTATAGCACTACTCGGATATGTAATTAAAATCACTGCATTGTGCGGTTGGATAAACAACTTTCAACTTATACGTTTGCCTCTTTTATTTTAGAAAACACTTGCATTTTTATGTAATAAAGCTGACATTTGCTTACTAAGTATGTTCAGTTCACCTGGAATCAAACTAAGATGAAGAACAAATACCAATAGAACAAATTCTTTTTTAATGCAAAATCATTTTTCTTTTAACATCTGTGTAGAATATTAAAGTGGTATGTTGCTTTGTTTTCCCCAAAACAAGCTGCATGCTCTTTCTGTCCTTTAAAAAAGTGTTTTTCCATTTAAGATAGAAGATAAAAGAATTACATTTTAGAAGTAGCATGGCACTGCTGGAAAATCAATTATATGTTGAAATAACGCTGTCTCTCATGCTTTGTTCTACCACTTATATATCATAAGTTTTTTTGCTTTTGTACATTGCATGGGTATTGAGACTGGGTTCTTTAGAATGCTCCAGGCTATACTGTTGCAAGTGTAAAGGCTAAAGGAACATAATGCAGAATTCTTACAGAGATCCTGAGGTGTCTGTAAGTTAAAGGAGTTTTGTTATGCTTCAAAAAGATGAAAAAGTTTTCCAGATTACTTTGCAAAACTTCAGTGGATTTAATAAATGGCTGCAAGTGTCTGCCGATAAACTTTATTTTCTGTTTCACCTCCCATGAGACCGTGCTGTGAATCTTTGTGGAATGCAGTTTGCTATGTATAAAGAGCTTTTCTTTCAGTGACACTATTTTTTCACAGGGACCTGAATGGAGGTAATTTATTTGAAGTGAAACACAAATTAATATTACATCTGCATGTCAATCAACGTGCTCTTTCTTTGTCAGCACAATATTATGGAGTTATTTCTGCCCCAGAATCATTGTTCTCTCTTAGAATGATATACCCCAGAGCATGACTAATGACTACTGAACAGAAAAGTACTTTTTATCAAGGAACATGGGGAATATTGTAAAGCATAAGCTTATCTGCCTAAAACCGGTTTTTATCTCAGTTCACATACTATATGCTCTTTGTTCCATGTGTTCCACATATGCAATACCCTACCTTGTGTGACATTTTGTCTGTTTTTCATAATATATATTTAGATAGCCACCCTCAGTATATCTGCATATTTCACAATTTCTTTACTGCACGGTGTATTTTCTGGTACAGTACAGAACAAAGAACACATTATACCACATTAATGATGCCTATGAGAAACATGAACAAAAGTAGTCAGATTTAAGACTTGTACAGTCTTTCCTATGTCATATACATACTGCAACGATCATCATTATAATCACTACTCCAGTAGCCTAAGCTATATGGGTTATATCCTGCACAGGATATAACAGCCAGTCAGCTTCCAAAGCTTAAAGGTGCCTTCCACATGCCCTAGCCATTTGTTGAGCTGAGCTAAGTCAGCTTTGGATGGCAAGCCCTTCAGTGTCTTCCTGCCACTGTGAGCATTTTTCTGGTTCTCTTTTTTTCCACTTTATTCAAAATGATGTGTAATAACAATACTAACTAATTATATAATTATATATATTTTTATAGATAGTTTTTAGGGTTCTTGTACACAGACTTGAAGTCTAGAAGAACGAAAGCAATCTTTGTTAACAATAGGTTAAAAATCATAGAATATGATTTTTATAATTGATTTTTACATGCAAAGTGTATATGTATATATTTATATATATATATATATATATATATATATATATATATATATATATATATATATTTGATTGCCAAATGGACTAATATATATTTCCAGCCATGTAGTATATTGCCTTGGATAAAATCACAGACTTAATAATCTACTTAATAATCTAGTTAAATAAGAGGTACCACATCATTATAAATTTTATTTAAAGTACATAAGGGTTATAATATTATTATGACAGCTACTATGTAGAGCAGGACCAGCTCAAATGTCACACTGATGGGGGAAGGGATGTGAATTTAACATGTGTACCAATAACACTTTATTTTACAGCACAATAAACCACTCCCTTGCCTGATAAAAAGTATATATATATTTAGGAAGCTTGTGAGGAAACTATTACTCTAGTTTTGTTTTACTTGGATCACTTGTCTGTGTACTTAAAAGGATTTTTGACTGGAAAAAGACTACCTGCCTTACTTGGATTACTTTCGAATACTTAGTAATTCTGTACAATTATTTATATGTATATATTTTTTTTGACATAAGATGAGTTTAAGTTCGCTACTTCTACTACGTTTGTCTGATCTGATTAATATACAGTGATTAACTAGAGATATATGGACTGAAAATCTTCCACACAGAGAAGTTTCTTACACTGTTTTGTTTTTGGAACCATTAATGAACAAAGCATTTGTTTATCCTCAGGTTTTTGATTCAGATTCTAAGAACAGTGTGGTATCTGATTCTCCCTGTGAGGGGTTCTCATTCTCTGACGCTATTTCCAGAATGAATCAATGTTTTCAAATGAGAGAATTCTGAGGTTTTTCAGACCCTCAGAAAATATGATTTGTGGGGCGTGGCCAAGGATGAACACAGGATAGCAGCAGATTTCTTCAGCTCCACCAATTTCATTACACTGACAGGAATTAATTACTTAAAAAATTAATTTTTGAAGTAATTTTCTTTCTAAATACGTTTGATTTATATAGTTCTTGAACTATATCTAAAAAAGAAAGGAAATCTTAACAATATTCCTGTCAGAAATCACTGTGGAAATTTTCCCGTCAGTTTATCAGTCTGAAATGAGTTCCAGTAAGACAAATTCTCAAGACTCCAGCATCAAGAAAGAACTTCAGTCTCTGATAATTATAATCCAGCAACTTACTGATAAAATGGATACTAAAATAGACACCTTCATAGAAAAAACTACAAAACAAATAGACCTGTTACATATAGACCTGCAACAACAGAAGAACCAGATGACAGGCATAGAAGAAGCTGTGAATGACATGGAAAATAGAATCCAAGAAGAGGAAATCAACACTGAGTTTCTGCTGAAACAAAATACACATTTACAAACAAAGCTGGATGACCTGGAAAATAGATCTAGGCAATAACATTAGGATTTTTGGACTGCCAGAAAATATTGAAGGTAACAATATTACTTCTTTTTTAACAACTTGGCTCCCTAAAACTTTAGACTTACCAGAAGCATTCTCTTTTGGTATCGAAAGAGCACATAGATCTATAGCTAATACTAACTCTAACAAAAATATCCTAGATCAGTTATAGTTAGATTTCTATCATCTTTTGATAAAGAGATGGTTCTTAAATCTGCTTGGGCTAAAGCTCCTGTTAAGATTAATGAGACAACTGTGCATTTTGACAATGACCATTCTTCCATGGTAATAGCTAAAAGAAAAGTTTTTCTGCCACTAATAAGGGAGCTTAAAAAAGCACAGTTTAAAACATACCTTCTGTTTCCTGCCAAGCTTAAAATCTTCCTTCCTGATGGTCCTAAGGTTTTCGATGATTTAGACTCTGCTTTACTGTTTGTCAAAGAAAAAAGGATTTTGGATAAAATAGAAGAAATGGAATGGGCTAGTTCTTCATTAAAGAGATTGGCAACTGAAACTTCGTGGAAGACTTCAGCGAAGAAGAAGAGACTAAAAAACAAATGATTTGTTATATGTTTTTTTTTCTCTCTCATCATTTTAGTTCATTATTAATCTTTTTGAACATAGTTCCTGCATTTCCAGAAAGCCACAAATATTTTGGAAAAGATTTAATCAAAGTTATTCTGTATGTGCAAAGAAATGTTTTGTTTCATAATCAGTCAAAATACCTGAAGATTTAATGGCAAGCTGTGATTCAATTTGTTTCTCTTTCTGAAAAGAAGTAAGGTTAGTAATTTGATACATTTTTTATCTTTACCTTTTTTTTCCTTCTCCTTTTATTATTTTCTTTGTTTAAACAATGACATTCTATTTAGATTATGTAGTGGGTAAAGGGTGGGGGAGGGCAGGGAGAGAACAGTAATGAAAATATCATTAATAGAATAATAACATATTTATTCCTTGTAAAAGTTTTTATAAGTTTTTCAAATGCTATTTCTAATTATACTTTCTTGATTATACTGCTTATGCCTGTTTGTAAATAATCTGTTATGCTTTAACTAATAATAATCAGAACTAAATAAGAGTAAATAATATGTTTTATTTTAACTCTATTAATATAAACAGTAAGTAACATTCCATTGTATATACTTCTTACAGCTTTCTCTTACATTTTTTATTTCTGCCTCACTCCCTTTTATTTTCTACTCTCCTTTTCTTTATTAATATATAGAAATGCTTTTGATTGTGTGGGCACAGTGAATAATAGGATTTGTATGAAAATTGAGTTGGGAGAAGAATGTTGAGTTTTATTGCTTGTTGATAATTTTGGGCTTAATTTCACTTACATAGAGGCTGTAATGATCTGTGGAATACATTGTGAAGGTTTTGTCATGTTTAGATGCATTTACACTGCTAAATGAATGTTTGTCACTAGTTTTTAATACGTTTCCCGCCAAAATGTTAAGAGAGACAATCTGAGATGTGGGCTGTCTCATGCACAGTGTTCATGAGTTACTTCAGAAGCTTCAGCTCACAGAATTCTCACAGAGAAACTGAAAGCAGTTAGTATAACCTTTGACATAGTTATCACACTGACACACCACAGATTCAGGAAAATACTCTATTCATAAAATATGTCAGTTATAATGTTTTGTTTCATAACCAGTCAAAATATCTGAAGATTTAATGGCAAGCTGTGATTCAATTTGTTTCTCTTTCTGAAAAGAAGTAAGGGGCTGTAATGGTCTGTGGAATACATTGTGAAGGTTTTGTCATGTTTACATGCATTTACACTACTAAATGAATGTTTGTCACTAGTTTTTAATAAGTTTCCCGCCAAAATGTTAAGACAGACAATCTGAGATGTGGGCTCATGCACAATGTCCATGAACTACTTCAAAAGCTTAAACTCACAGAATTCTCACAGAGCAACTGAAAGCAGTTAGTATAACCTTTGACATAGTTATCACACTGACACACCACAGATTCAGGAAAAATACTCTATTCATAAAATATGCCAGTTATAATGAGTCTAAATGATGTAGTTTCTTGTAGTAAGTAAATGTCTTATTTTAGAAGGCATAGAAAATGAAACATTTATTTAAATGTTTTTGAAAATCTACTTAACAGCAGCATAATAATCTGTGTTAAAAATTTGTGTTCCAAACATATACTTTACTATAACTCATTTAATTCATCTGATTAACAAGCATAAATAATCTTATAACTCTATTCTGGAAGAAATGTCATGTGATATATTTTAAAGCAGTAGGTTAGCATGATTGTAAAATCTGGTTACTAAAATGTGTTTGCTGTGCATTATTTTGTATAAAGCAGACAGATTTATTCTAGGGACAGCAAGTAGGATAGTGCTCAACAAAGACACAACTCAGTGAGATCAGATTATATATATATATATATATATATATATATATATATATATGTGTGTGTGTGTGTGTGTGTGTGTGTGTGTGTGTGTGTGTGTGTGTGTGTGTGTGTGTGTGTATGTATGTGTATGTGTGTGTGTGAGTGTGATGGCTTTTTTTTTTTATATAATAATGCAAGTGTTTCTGAGAATCTGCATAACTATCCAATATGATTTATAATAATTTCTATGAATACAATATTTTACTCTATTGACAAAATGAATGTTTGCCACAAGTTTTAATACGTTTCCCACCAAAATGTTAAGGGAGACAATCTGGGATGTGGGCTGTCTCATGCACAGTGTCCATGAACTACTTCAAAAGCTTCAACTCACAGAATTCTCACAGAGAAACTGAAAGCCGTTAGTATAACCTCTGACCTAGTTATCATACTGACACACCACAGATTCAGGAAAAACACTCTATTCATAAAATGTCAGTTATAATGAGTTTAAATGATGTAGTTTCTTGTAGTAAGTAAATGTCTTATTTTAGAAGGCATAGAAAATGAAACATTTATTTAAATGTTTTTGAAAATCTACTTAACAGCAGCATAATAATCTGTGTTAAAAACTTCTGTTCCAAACATATACTTTATTATAATTCATTTAATTCATCTGATTGGCAAGCATAAACAATTTTATAATTCTATTCTGGAAGAAATGTCATGTGATATATTTTAAAGCAGTAGGTTAGCATGATTGTAAAATCTGGTTACTAAAATGTGTTTGCTGTGCATTATTTTATATAAAGCAGACAGATTTATTCTAGGGACAGCAAGTAGGATAGTGCTCAACAAGGACATAACTCAGTGAGATCAGATATATATATATATATATATATATATATGTGTGTGTGTGTGTGTGTGTGTGTGTGTGTGTATGTGTATGTGTATGTGTATGTATGTATGTGTGTGTCTGTGTGTATGTGTGTGATGGCTTTTTTTTTTTTTTTTTAATAATGCAAGTGTTTCTGAGAATTTGCATAACTATGCAATATGATTTATAATAATTTTATGAATACAATATTTTACTCTATTGACAATAATGAGTTTAAGTAAATGCTCATACACAAACAATTCAAGATTTTTTTTGGAAGCTGTTAATAGTATTCACATGACAGAAAATAGATGCATCTTAATATATGTAATGTCTGAATCATATTAGCCAAAGTTTTTGATTTAAATGAATGTTAGAACCTAATTTTCTCTCCTCTTGATTTCTAACATCAAGATTATTTGAATGCTATTTGAATACAAGTGTTATATATTACATAGATCTATATAGTAGTATGAACAGTTTAAAAAAAAAAAAAAAAGTTTATTTTAGTTTATATGATGCTGTTTTACCAAATGTGTAGTTTTGTCTTGATAGATAATTGAATTGAAAACTGTTAACCTCAGTTAAATATAACTAGTATTAAATTGATAAGGTGGTAGCTGAGGTACTGCTGCTTAGGGTAGGGGTTAACTTGAGTAGTAAATACTACTCTAAGTTGGAGTTTTCAACTCGAGGTTGGATGCAAGGTTTAATCCTTACATTATTTTCACTTGTTCATTGTTATATGTATATAGTTTTGACATCCACAATATATTTTGTATACTCATTGTCACTACAAACAAAATTGAATCCTATACAAAATCCCATAAGAGATTTAATAAATACAGCTATATTTAAAGGTACACCTAAAAGAGGAGATGTAACATTATTTATCTTGTTATTTGTTATTTTGATCATAAGATTCTTGAGTTTTAAAAATGCCAAATGACATCTTTAAAAGGAATTTCTTTAAACATTAATGGATTGAATAATCCGTGTAAAAGGGCAAGCCTAATAAGATACCTCTACAACAAAAGGAGGAAGCTACTACAAGATAGAGCAAAATCCTTAAAAGGTAAGACACCCTTGATCACTATAAGTAAAAAACTAAGAGCTCTCATAAAATCATCCAAAGCAAATTTTGGGAGAAAAATAGCTAAAGACTCAAAAGACAATCATAAGGCCTTCTTTAGCTATGTTAGAAACCTGGGAGGAAACTCCCAGATATGCTCAGAACTAGTTCAAAATGATGTGAAGATTACTGATCCTACAGACATTGCCAACATACTGGCTGACAGGTTCAGTGCAAACTTCTCCCCTCCCCAAAGGAGAGATATCTATACCAAGCGATTGCAGCCCCCAAACATCTCCAACGCCCAAGTGAGAACTGCTCTCTCCAAAGCAAAAACACACCATCCATGGGACCTGATGGTGTCCCGGCTGTGTGCTCCATGAACTCAACGAGGAATTAAACCCACAGCTAGGACAGCTGTTTAATCATAGTCTTACCTCTGGATACGTACCCAGGGAGTGGCGCACTGCAACTGTGGTCCCACTTCACAAAGGCGGTGCCTCCACCGACCCTGGAAATTACCGGCCCATTAGCTTGACAAGCCTTATCTGCAAAGCCATGGAGAGGATCATAATGGACCTCATAAATAAAGACATAGGGAGTTTGCAGACTTTGGATCCATCCCAGTTTGGCTTTGTCAAAGGCAGATCATGCCTACTAAACTTGGTTGACTTTTTCGAAACAGTCACCAAAGCCATTGATGAGGAAAGGCAGTCCATACAGCCTACCTCGATCTGGCGAAGGCCTTGATACAATACCCCACTCGGGTATCATTGAAAAACTCATCAGCTTAAATGTTAACCCATACATCACAAGATGGGTTGCAAACTGGCTGAGTGACAGAACCCACAGGGTCAGAGTTGCTGGCGCCATGTCAGACTCAAAGCCTGTCACAAGTGGTGTACCACAGGGCTCAGTCCTGGGCCCACTCTTGTTTGGCATCTACTTTTCCAAGTACAAGCAAACACAGGAGGGTTATGGCTGACAAAGTTTGCAGATGACTGCAAACTGGGCGCCATAGTAGAAAACACATCTGACACAGATATCCTTCAGAAGGGTCTCACAGAAGCGGATAACTGGTGCCAGAGCCATGGCCTAAAGTTAAATGCCAAAAATGCATAGTCATACCCTTGGAAAAACAAGGTTACCCCTAGCTACCAAATAGGTGGCAATCCACTGAGCACAGAAGAAGTTATCAGGGACCTGGGGACCCAGGTTGATAGTAGTCTGTCATTCGACACCCATGTAGCTAAAGTAGTTAGGAAGACCTTCTACATTGCCCACCTTATCATGAAGGGATTCTCATCTAGATCAAGGGAGGTCATAGTCTCCCTATACTCATCACTCATCAGACCAATGATTGAGTACAATGCCCCATTCGGAATGTATCTGACCCGACACTTGCAGCAGCTGGAGAGGCCACAAAAGTTCCTCACCAAAAGGATAAAGGGTCTCAAACATCTGTCCTATGCTGCCCGACTGAAAGAACTCCAGCTCTATTCAGTCGCTTACCGCTGCTCAGAGGTGACCTTTGCCTAACATACAAGGCCATGTCAAACCCAGATTTGATGAATATGCTTCACCTCAAAAATCTAGATCCGTCAGAGTCACAAGGCGGGAGACTTAAACCTCGACACGGCTATTAATAGGACGTGCTGGAGGGATAGATTCATCACCCAAAGACTCCCTATGCTGTGGAATAAAATCCCGGTATATGTGAGGCAGAGCACCTCGCTGGCCTTGTTCAAGAGAAATCTTGACCAATGGATGGGAGATCGCAGATATACCCCAGGGATTACCTCAGTGTCACTGCTCAACAGAGGCACAGCAAAATAATGGGTATAGTTCCCCATACTAAAGGGGTGGCGTAAGCCACAAAACTATGGGCTAGGCTTGTAAATGCCCTCGGGCAGATAGCCTAGTATGAACCTATGAACCTATGAACCTATACATTAATTTACACAAGGCCAATCTAGTCTTCCTGCAAGAAACCCATCTCTTGAAAAAAGATATCGATAAACTAGCCACTAATAAGTATACAGTATTGGTTAGTTCAGAGCACACTCAGAAAAAAAGAGGAGTGGCTATTTTATGGAATAAAAGTATGCCCATTCCTAAAACCATTAAGTCTTTTCAGGATGACAAAGGAATGTTTTGTATGGTTACAATACAAATTAATGGGAAGACTTACACTTTAATTAATGTATATTGGATACCTGGAATTGGTATTAATACAGTGAAACATCATATTGATAAGATCATATCATTCTCTATAGGGGATATTATTTTAGCTGGTGATTTTAATTGTATACTACATGAAAGTGATACTACCACTATAAGGAAAAGAAGAATTACATCTAATGCAAAACATTTAAATGATTTTGCTAATTCTTATCATTTGAATGATATTAATAATCAGATAGATTCAAAATCATTACCATACACCTTTTTTCTAACAGATACAAAACTTATTCAAAAATAGATAGGGTCTTTATTTCTAACCAGATGGTAACAGATTTAATTAATTCCAAAATCATTTCATGTCCTATATCTGATCATAACTCAATTGTTTTGAATTCATGATAAAAATACTCATAATGTTCAGATCAAAAGGATACCAGCATACTTAACTCAGCTAAAAGACTATAAAGAATATATACTTTCAGAAGTACAACATTTTCTAGACATAAATAATACTCCTGAAGTCTCCATTGTCTATGTTTGGGATGCCTTAAAATCATATCTATATGGACAAAGTATCAGATGGTATAATAATAAAAGGAAATCTTGGGATAAGGAATTGTTAGATATTCAAAGTAAATTAGACTCATAAACATAATAATAAAGAAAATATTATGGACAAGAAAGTTATTGAAGAAATAAACAAACTAAATGAGAAATACAAAGAAATTTTAACTCATAAAGTTAAAATAACTTTAGAGAAATACAAGTTTTGTCTTATTCAATAAGCCCCAAATACTTACATAGACTTAAAAATAAAACAAAAAGATTGAATAAACAAAACCATATCAAAGAAATCTTTTCTCTAAGGAAAAAGAAGAATGTTTCTAGTATACCAGAAATACTGGATGAATTTAGACATCACTTTCACAAGATTAACCATAACAACATTAACATGGAACCTAAAGATAAAATAAAGGAGTTTATAACCACAAACATGAATAAAAAGCTTAATAAACAACAGATTAAACTATTGGACAAGAGTATTTCATATACAGAAGTTATTACACACATAAATAAGCTTAAATCAAACAAAGCACCAGGTAATGATGGTATTATACCAGAGATATATAAAATCCTTTCTAAAACTACATATTCATTAATACATAAGGTTTTTATTTTGGCCCAAACTGAGTTAATAACCCCCCCCCCATCTTGGCAATATACATTTATTTCACCAATTTTAAAACCTAATAAAGATCCAACTAGATGTTCTTCATATCGACCCATCTCATTACTTAATGTTGATTATAAAATGTTTATGAGTATTTTTACTGATAGATTGAAGACAATCATCCCCGGCATTATAGATATAGATCAGATGGGCTTCATTGTAAATAGAAATACTTTTGATAATATAAGAAGAACTTTAACATTAATTGATTTTGCAAATAGGAAAAAGAAAGATTTAACACTTATTAGTCTTGATATAGGTTCAGCATTTGATTCAGTAAGTTGGGACTATCTGTTTACCTTACTGAAATGCACAAACTTCTCTGATGCATTTGTAAATTTAATTGAGCATTTATACAAAGGCAGCTGGCTTATATTAAGGTAGGAACATATGTTTCACAAAAATACCCATTCTTAAAGGTACAAAGCAAGGATGTCCACTTTCTCCACTATTATTCACTTTAGTAATGGAGCCTTGGGCTAATTTGATTAGAAACAGTACTGACATAGTGGGTTTTGAAATAGGCGAAAATACAACATCAAAAATTCAACTTTTGCAGATGATGTTCTAATTACATCAGCAGGATCTAATTCTTCTATGCAGTCTTTATTTGATAAAATGATGAATTTTAAAAGTATTTCTGGTTTAATATTCAATGAAGAAAAAACTAAAATACTACCTATATATACACGAAAAATATTCTCATTAGTGATTTTACTAAATATGTACCCAATTCAGGTCAGATAACTTATTTAGGTATAATACTATCTAAAGATATTAAATCTATTATATATAATAACTATAATACCTGTTTTCTTAATATACAAAATCTTTTTAATACCTGGAATAATATGTTTTTACTATGGAGGAGAGACTTACAATTATTAAAATGATAATATTCCCCAAGATTTTATACTTAATACAATCAATAATACTTTCACCTAAAAAATAATTATCAAGAAACTGAATACACTAATGTTAAATTTCTTATGGGCACCTAATAGACCTAGGATTGCATTAAAGAAACATACTAATAGCTGGTCTCAAGTGGGTATTTCTTTTCCAGACTTTAATTTATATATTATCTCTTCTATTATAAAAGTTATTACTTTATTAATAGATCAGTCATATATTGCAAAATGGAAAGATTATTGGGAGCTAATTAGTATGCACTTCATGAAAATCTCCTTAACACATAAAAATATGATTGTAAATAACTCCATGTTGTGGTTGCTAAAGGAATTTTTACTTCACCTATTACACCTAAACATATGGTTTGTTACCCATTAAATATTATTATTAGTTATCGTAACTTTATATTCATGCACCCTAAGTATAGGGAATGGAATTTTATTGTATTCCTATAATGTATACTCAGGGTATGCTTATGTCATCTACTTCTGAAGGAGCTCATTTAGCTATAGATAATGATCTAAAGTACTGGTATCAGCTGATATCTGATAATAAAGTTAAAAATCTAGATTTCTTAAAACAAGAATTTGATCTAAGAGAAACTTGCTGGTTAGAGGTTCAGATCTTTAGACAACATCTCATTGATAGAATAGATCTAATGTCTATAACAGTTAAAGAATCTATTCCAAAACTGATTGATTAGTTGATATTAAATTTACAGCATAAAGTTTCTGATAAAGGTAAACTTTCATATATACATAAAATTATCAGACAAGAAACTTTTTACAGTGTAGATTCATACTGGAATTATTTCACCTCTATTAATGGGGACCCACCAACTCAACAAGATAAACAATATATATTGGAATCTGCTTATAGAACTACATCTTCCATTGTCTGGAGACTTTATACATGGAAATTTTTACATAGATCTTTTTATACACCTTTGATGATGAATAAAATAAATAATAAAGATAATCTATGTAAGAGATGTAATGTAGAAATTAATGCTGACTGGGCTCATATGTTTTATGACTGTATGAAGTTGAAAGAATACTGGAAGTCAATTAATGAATTTGTGCAGGCTCTTTTTACAGATAATTTCATTATTTCTAAGTCTCTTATATTATTCAACACACCTGTACCTCAATGTGTTAAAAAGATTAAGCTTCCCTTGTTATGGTCTATCCTAGCAGTGGCCAGGAAAATAATAACTAGAAATTGGATTTCAGATACACCTCCTTCGTTCAATGAATTTAAAAATGTTATGAATATAATGTGCCATATGGAAATAAGCACAATTAGAATGAGAACAACTAGAAAAACATCATATTATATTGTATGGGATAATTTACAAAATTTGTTAAAAAAATTCTAATTTCAATAGCACGGTATTTTAGTTTAATTAATTGATCTGATTGTAGTGGATGTCTTTGTAAATACTTTAGTTGTTTTGTTGAATATTATAATAATACCTATTTTTAATTACTTGTATAAAATTGTTATGATATTTCTCTTATATGTTAAAACAATAAACCTGTTTTGAAAAAAAAAAGAAAATATGATTTGTTACAAATGTAATTTCCAGAATCTGCTCCTATCCCTTCAGTTTTGTCCTCAGTGGAGGATGTTTTTGTCACAAACAGAATTTCCCTGACGGTCAGTTTGCTGCCCCTAAAAAAAGCAGATAGAAAGTACAAAGTATCTCAGTCTTTCAAGTTTTTACAGACCAGTCCCAAACCTGATCCAGCAGCTATAACTTTAATGAATTCAACTGTTGTTAAACACTTTGTAGTGCTTGGAGTGCACTGAATGCACTTCAATATTTGGAAAAAAAACAAACCACTTAAGTGCCAAAATGGCACAGACCTAACTTTAATAACTGTTAAGAACCCACTGCAAAAATTGTTAGATTGGGTCTAGTACTCAGCTGTAAAATATGCCTATACTGACTAACAATTGACAGCAAAAGAAGAAAACATTTGTTTCTGCCTGCTCTCCTTAACAGTAATATACCGCTAAATTCCTCTAATAAACTTGGAAAGTTGCTAGAATAATAGTGTTTGTGTTACATTCATTTTTTGAAGGATACAAACTCTGAAACTCCATTGTATGCCACTATTTAGTGACTTCATTTGTCAGTGGTTGTTGTGAAAACCACAGATTTTATGATGAATAAACCAAACACATGAAGCAATTATCTGGATGTTCTGCCAAAATCTGGACAGTTGAAAGGCATGAAAGGTAAGTGTAAAATGTATCAGAGTGGTTACACTGTCTTTATTTTATTCCCTGAAACTAGTAGTACATAGAGCAGAAAAAGCTTAATTCTTGAGGTGAATTTTTTAGCATCCATGTCTCGAACACTTAACTGCGAATTACGATCAGTGACCTGATCACAATCCTCAATGTTAATTCTAATCCCACTCCTTCTGATAAGGAAAGGAAACTTTTGGTAAGTTTGGAGAAAACTGTATGCTTCTGCAAAGTTAATTGAAAACTGTCAAGCTCATATGTTGGAGTTTATCTTCACTAATTGTGAAAGTATATGGAATGTTTTGGCATCAGGTTCCTCTTGTGAGGAAATGACTGCATTGCGTAATTGCGTTTCTTCTGTTTCTCAAGTCACTACTCATTGCTTAATTTTCTTTTCTTGAAATTCACAAAGCTATGTGACTTGGACTTTGATGACATAGCTCTTATTGATACAACATGGAGTGGAATGCAGACAATGACCACATCTGTGGAGAAACATGGTGGGAAAGTAGGTCTCAAAATGAATCCTGACAAATGCAAAGTGTTGATCAGCGAAGTGTTGATCAGCGAAGCATGCAATGACAACAAAGACAAAACAGCTGCAGGATCAATATTAGACATGACAGAGAACTTCTGCTACCTGGGCAGTTTCATCTCTCATACACGTAACTGCGAGAAGAAAGTTCTGGTTAGACTTGGAAAAACAAGTGCAGCATTCAATAGACTATCCAAAATCTGGAGATCAAAAAACATTGCACAGTCCACAAAGGTGAAGCTATACCAAGCACTGGTGCTGTCTACACTCATATTAGGCTGAGCTATAGCCAATTACAGCATCAGCCATGAGAAAACTTAAGGCTGCTCATCAAAAATGGTTAAGATGCATTCTGGGAATATCACAGAAGAAGAAGGTAAAAAATGAGTGTGTTAGAGAGAGAAGGCAACAACGAAAACTTGAACATATCATTATGGAAAGAAGGCTACTTTGGTTTGGTCATATTAACTGTATGGACACTAGCAGGATTCCTGTACAATTCCTGAAATGGAATACAAGAGAAGACCAGGCAGACCTCGACAAAACTGGAAATACGTTGCAACAAGAGACTTCCATCGCCTATCACTTGGAAAGAAACTAAAGAAGCAGCAGCTGATAGGACTCAGTGGAGTCCACTTGTGGTCCAACACATTATCAACGCAGGGTGAACTGAAGACCAAAAACTGAAGCATTAGAAATTATCAAAAAGTGTGATGAGGGGAAAGATGATTCTTCAAATCTCGGATTTTTCAGTCCTCCAACATATTTTCCTAGGGATTCTCTGCTCCCTCAACTAATTTTGCCAATAAAGTAAATAAGCATTCTCAGCAGAATAGTGATAAGCAGGTGTTTAAAAAGCTATAAAAGGTAGGTTCCAAAAAGAAAGCAAGAGCCCCCAGAATAAAGGGCAGTCAAATAAGTCAGGCTGACAATATAAGAGACCTTGACCACCCTTGGCCGGCCCTTATTCCTCCTAGAAAGACTGATTCTTCATTTCTCTCTTTGGCAACATATTGGTTCAGACTAATGAGTCCTGGCTGTGATCCATCTAGGCAACAGATGGCAGTGAGAGGAAATTCCTGCTTTCCAAGGGATCCCTCTTTATCTGATAGACCAAACTCTTTTTTTCCTGCCTTTTATCATATGCTGTCTCTTGGATAACATAAGCCATTCCTCCTCCTCCTAAGCTAGGCAAAAGATTTTATTCAAGAATGTTTCTGGTGTCAAAGAAAGAAGATTCTTGGAGACCAGTTTTGGATTTGTCATTGCTGTGCCAGTCTGTCATAGTGCCCAAGTTTAAAATGCTTTCTCTGTACAGCCTGTTACTCCTTCTTCCTCATTTGAGTTTCTTGGCAACCTTAGATGCAAATGATGCATATCATTATATTCCTATTCATCTAGATTTCAGGCATTTCTTAGGATTCTGTGTGTCTGGATCACATTATCAGTTCTCTGCCTTACCCTTTAGGCTATCCATTGCACCAAGAGTTTTCATGTGATAGCCCACTGCAGGCTACAGGGTATCCACTATTTTTCCATATTTAGACAACTTGCTTATCTTTACAATGCCTTTTTCAATGTGCTAGGAATCTAACTTTTGGGTCAGAGATCACATACACATGCTGGGATTCTAAGTGAACATTCAAAAGTCTTTTTTGACTCCCTCTCACAGGATTGTTTTTCTGGGGTGCCTACTGGAGACGTCAGTACAAATAGATTTTCTTCCACAGATAAAATGGGTCTATATCTAGATCTATTTCTGTGGTTTTCCATTCAGACTTCAGTCCCTGCCAGGGAATACCTCAAGATTCTGAGTCTCATGGCTTCCAAGATTCTGGTGATCTTCTTCTTTTTCTTCTTCTTCCTTCGGCTGCTCCCATTAGGAGTTGCCACAGCGGATCACCTGTTTCCATTTCTTCCTGTCCTCTGCATCTTGCTCTGTCACACCAACCACCTGCATGTCCTCTCTCACCACATCCATAAACCTTATCTTAGGCCTTCCTCTATTCCTGTTACCTGGCAGCTTCATCCTTAGCATCTTTTTCCCAATATACTCTGCATCCCTCCTCAGCACATGTCCAAACCAACGTAACCATGCCTCTCTGGCTTTGTCTCCAAACCTTCCAACCTGGGCTGACCCTCTAATATACTTATTCCTAATCCTGTCCATCCTCGTCACACCCAGTGCAAATCTTAACATCTTCATCTCTGCCACATCAAGCTCTGACTCCTGTCTTTTTGTCAATGCCACTGTCTCCAACCCATGTAACATAGCTGGTCTCACTACCCTCTTGTATACCTTCCCTTTCACTCTTACTGGTACTCGTCTGTCACAAGTTACTCCTGACACTCTTCTCCACCCACTCCATCCTGTATGTACTCTCTTCTTCACCTCTCTTCCACACTCACCATTACTCTGAACTGTTGATCCCAAGTATTTAAACTCATCCACCTTCGCCTCCTCTACTCCCTGCATCTTCACCATTCTTCTATCCTCCCTCTCATTCACACACATATATTCTGTCTTAGTCCTGTTGACCTTCATTCTTCTTCTCTCTAGAGCATATCTCCACCTCTCCAGGGTCTCCTCCATCTGTTCCCTACTCTCACTACAGATCACAATGTCATCTGCAAACATCATAGTCCACAGGGACTCCTGTCTGATCTCGTCTGTCAGCCTGTCCGTCACCATTGCAAATAAGAAAGGGCTCAGAGCCGATCCTTGATGTAATCCCACCTCCACCGTAAATGCATCCGTCACTCCCACCGTAGACCTCACCGCTGTCACACTACCCTCATACATATCCTGTACCAGTCTTACATACTTCTCCCAACTTCCTCATACAATACCACAACTCCTCTCTAGGCACCCTGTCATATGCTTTCTCTAAGTCCACAAAGACACAATGCAACTCCTCCTGACCTTCTCTGTACTTTTCCATCAACACTCTCAGAGCAAACATCGCATCTGTAGTGCTCTTTCCTGGCATGAAACCATACTGCTGATCACTAATCATCACCTCCCTATTCCAAGATTCTGATGATACCTCTTGTAAAACTCCACATGAGAAAGATACGATGGTAACTCAAATCTCTTTGTCCCCAACATCAACATCCATTGACCTTTCAAATACCAATTCTGGGATTTGTAAAAAGAGTGATCATGTGCTGAAAATATCAGAGTTACCAGAATCCATGTCTCCCATTTTCTCCTTTTGTTCCAATGTCACAACAGATGCCACAGACATTGCTTGGGAAGCAGTGCCAATAGGCACAAAAGTGCAGAGTCTTTGGGATAAATCTTTGGAAGCTGACCGGATCTTATATCTTCTATGTAATATAAACTATACAGCTTACGGTAATGCAGCAGTGACCATCTGAACATCTATTTTTATGGTACGTTTACCTACACAGCCATGCTTTCCCTACATAGACCTTTCAGTCTGACAACACTGTAAATTAAACGAACATGCTCAAAATCCACACCAGCATGAGTGGCCACAATATTGACAGAAGTGAACACCACTTTCATAAATAAGTTCTACCACTCCAGATGAAGAAACAAAAATGCTAAACAGGTGATTTCACTCTTGAAATCTTTACAAGTGAGGAAGGTGGTGGAGAAGAAAAGGAAAGCAGGTTTATAACATAAAAAAAAAAATCCTCACTTCTTTTCTCCCAGACTGAAATTATCCATAAAATTAGAAAAATCCATGTGTTATAAAGAATAAAACTGGTATAACAATTACGGAATAGATTACTCCTTGAGAGATGCAGACATAATTATGAACTCTCCAGGTTATAATTATTTATACTCACCTAAGAAACTATAACTTCCTCATAAACCTTGTTATATTAGCTCTTGGAAGCAAACATTCTAACTTAGCATGACTGAAGCATGACTTATTATTATATCAAAAATAGAGAACTGTTTGGGCTCATAAAGAAAGGACATGAGCCCTTTTCTTTTCTGGGCATCATGATTTCACAACAAAAGTTATGTTCTGTCTAAAAGATGCATTGCATCCTGAAAAAAGAACACTTTAAATTCCACGGAAAACAGAATCCCCATAATTATTTTAATTAAATGCTGTATAAACCCTTATTTATTCCTGTTAACTTTGTGGTACTATATTCAGTATGGTAAATTAGCTTTGGTTTGCAAAGACACTTTGTCTCCAGAGAACTCACACAGAAAATGTTTTCTCCTATTTCAAGGGAAATAAAAGAAGCTACTGTTTTCAGATCAAGTTTTTCCTTCTGTCCTTTAGGTTTTCTTGGCTTATATTTATGCAGCCCATTCAGAGGGATGCTGAAATATGTGCTATTGTCTTTTTTATGCCTGGGTACCTATTAAACTGTAACTGATTAGAAAACACATTTTTTACATGCAGCGAGATTAGAGTTGCATCACTGCTTTTCCATTTGTTGAATAACAGACGCAATGTCCTCAGGACAGTACAACTTGTTCTACATCACATGTGCTGTAACACAAGTCTATTTTCTTTTAATTAATTTTTGAATGGAAAATACTCTGAGTGAATGCTACAAAATGTTGCTACATCATGATGAAAAATGTTATCTTAATTGCTAGATCACAGAAAATATATTAGCATAGTTACTCTGTATCGAATCTTTAGATGTTATTTTAAATGCACTGAATGAGCTAAGATTATAATACTTTAAAAGATGTTACCAGACAACTGCTACAGGAGCTGTATTTCTGGCTGTGTTGACAGTGGTGAGTTTAGTTATCAGCCTGCACTGTAGTACGAAGGATGGCGTGTGACAATCATGGAGTCAGCTTTGTGACTTAAAACCTTATATCTATTGAGAAATAAATGAAGTTCTTATCAAAAAAGTCAGTCTGCAGTTCCAACTTAAATAAGTTCACTTGTTAGACATTCTTTTTCACAGAACAGTAAAGTCTTACACTGAGATGCAGTGTTCCTTCCTAAGCAGGACTCTGGCAGATTAGCTAGTGAGCATATAATAGTACTTACAGAAATCTCCAGAGCACATAGTAGCTCTGTTCCTAATATCATCAACAAAGAATAACAAAGCAGCTTCAACTTTTACTCAGCAGTATAAGTCCCCCTACCTTATCCTCTTAAGTGTCATTTCCTTCCCTCATAGGAGTACCCTTTGGAATGTCTTATTTCTTCCTTCTCGCTCATATTTCTGCAACTGTAGCCTATTATGGGACCCTCCTTAGACTCAAAGCTCTTGAATCTGCTGTGCATTAGGGTGCTGTACTTCATTGTCTAACATATTTGCTTGTTTCTGGGTTAATATCCTTAAAGAGACCATCCAACACAATGCTTTCAGATTCTTCTAGGCTAGCACATTTGAATGGGCCAGCCACCACTATACACATGACCACTTACAGTTTATAACTTTTGGTTCGATTATCAGACAGACTATACACTTGGGATAGCCCATATTCATTCAGGTGACTGTTGCCCAGCTAACACATTATCTTAAAAAATAAAAGGCTAAAGGGTCAGTGCTAGTTGAGAATGCTTTGGTTTGGCATCCCTGTTTCAGAATAGCCATTGAGATATGATGATCTGTCATCAGGACAAAGTCTCCAACAGGATATATTTCAGGGTGAGTAAAGTCCAGTTAATAGTAAAATACTCTCTGAGTAGCATTTCTTTGTGTTTAATGAACTTCCTACCAATATGGTAAATAATGTGCCCTTACTTCTTACAACCTACACCTACGCTTACCTTCAAAGCATCTATATGTACTAGAATATGTTTTAAAAATCAGGAGCTATGAGTATGGACTCTGAGCATAGCATATTCTCTAGCTGTCTAAGGGCTTGTTCCATTGCATTTTTCCACTTTATCGTCAGTGGAGCCCTACCTTTATTCAGGTCAGATAAGGAGCAAGCAATACTGGCAAACTCAGAAATAAACTTCAGACAATAGCTGGCCTGTGGGTCAATTTTTCACTAGCTACTGGTTTTACAAGCACTCAGCCTAGCTCATAGCCAAATACTGGTCTCCTGCTATCCCTGACTTGCATATAGCTGGATTAACCATCTTGTTTCTTCCTATCTCTCTGCCTTTTTTATAGGAGAGAGCAGATTAAGACACTGTTTAGGTTTTCCTTTAACTTTACCTCCCCCCACCTAGACTCTTAACCCAACTATACTACCACCACTACTAACCACAGTCAGAATTAGCTAGTTGTCTTTACATACTTTAACATTTTGTCTGACAACTTTGTTACTAATATTATAAACAACAAGAAACTATCTTAACTTGTAACATTTACTGTAGATACTGGATATAATCAGTCTCTTGTTATTGTATTAAAGCCAACAACCTGTAATTTTGTTTACTATTACTGCAACTCTGTATCTCCATTTATCATCTACATGATGTGGAGCTTTTCTCCCTGGGCATCTGCTGAAAAAGGACTGGCATCCGGTCGGAGTTTCCTGGTAAACAAATGTAAATAAATAAATAAAACAAATAACTTTCTTTTCAGTATGAAAATCATCTGCCCCTTCCTTAGTTTCTGTTCCGGTTTCTCTTACTGTATTCTTAACATAGTTCTCTAACGTGTGGAAAAGTATGGTCAGTGATTATATTATGCCACTAACTGGGAATCATGACTACAGGAGAATCTGCATTCCTACTTGTGGTGTATTTTATTTGTTCTTGTCTCCATACCCCTACATCACCTCAACTTTCTGCTTAGTAGGTGGTTTATGTTTGCAAATATAACGTGGTTTCATCTGTGTAATCATGCTTCCTGAGTCCAATAATCTTAGTAATTATTCTCTTAATGCTACAATAGTACATTCCATAAGTTTGTTGCTAGAACGGCAGAAAGTATATTTTACATTTCTAACAGTTAACCATTCGATGTATTCACACTACTTTGCTATATTGCAAGACAGTCTGTGTTTAAAGGACTGCTGACTCATATTAGCAGTAGTTACAGTATAGTATTACTTCCATTAACTTTGCATTATGTGGCATGGAAGATGGTTCCAGTTTGCAGACAGCAACATTTGCCGTATCTGTGTTGGTCTCTGGGCAAGAAAAAAGTTTTTTTTTTTGTGAAAATTGGCTACGTTCTCACAATACTGATGTTGTTGTTGTTCATGAAGAAAAGACTGGAAACTAGTTCTGTCAATATATAAATACTATAACAGTCATTCTAACAAAAACTCAGGTAGAGGTGCTATGGTAGGGTTTAAAGATTGGTATGAAACCTGTGATTATTACATGTTCACTGAAAACTATGACATTAAAGACAATCCTAATCAAAAAGTAAAAAAGGTCACCCAGACAAAGCAATTAGTAAAAACTGCAAGAAAATTCTTGCCAAGCTAAAGTTTTCAGTGTACGATACCTTAAACCTCCCGGAATAGAAGCCCGTGTGATATATGTGAATTACCCCTTAAGGAAATAAAGACAACCCTGAACAAATAGTTGTTGGAGTGCATATGCCACCGAAGTCAACAGCTGATGATCTAGAGGAATTCATATAGTTCTTGTATGAAATACATGAAAAATAAAAGTGGTCGGGGGCTTAATTTTTCCAGAAAGATACTGAAATAATATTAATTCAACAAAATTAATAAGGAAATTATTTACAATGTATGTTCAGGAATAACACTTGCTTAGACTATAAACAAAAATAAGATACTATATTAAAAATAAGGGCTGCTAAATTATGATGAAAATGTGTATAAACAAATATTTAAAAATGATTTTATGAACAAGTGCAAAGTGTGTTTATATGTCTTTTACATACATTTTAAAATATGTGCTTTCATTTATATTACCTTGCTGGGATGTTTGTATCAATTTTAACAAGACTATTTTTGTATAAGCAGGAAATGGCATACCTTTTTTAAAAGCAGGAAATTATGTAATTTTTTAAAAGCAGGAAATGATGTTCTATGCTTGCACCATGTCTAGTATAATTCAATGGAAAACAGAGTGAGTGTTCTGAAGAAGTCTTTTAGCAAGACGAAAGTGACAAATCATGTAACTTTGTTTAATAAAACTGGAGAAAAACCGCTGTTTGTGCCATTGTTGGTGGTGTTTTTTCTGGATTTTGAGCTGGTTACTGGGTTTACTTCATTTCACATTAATTATCAACAAGGAATCATTCAGAAGGTTAAAGCTAATACTGAAAACTGCTTTTTTATCTAGGAAGAAAGCTCAAATTATAAGTTTGCTTACTCTTCCTGTACTAACTTACAGCTTAGGCATGACGGACCGTCTACAAACAAGTATTTAATTACTTTGACAAGAAAACAAGATAAAATGCTCCATGCTTATCAAATGATATATAGAAAACAGTGCACACCAAGATTATATATCCCTCATTATGAAGGGGGTAAGGACCTCTCTGAAACAGACTACACATAGGTCTGTAATCTTGGGACTACTTACATATTTGTTGATTTCCTCAGATCCAAAACATAAAGACCCACTGGCCCAGTTCATTTAACCTATTGATTCTAAAATGCATTATAGTAAACGCAAAGGTGTTTATGATATTCAAACTTTTGATATTTGGTTCTCAGTTTTTAGAAATGTCTTACTGTACCAAGAAAGACTGAAAAAGTAGGGCAAGGTACAATTACTACATTTTCTACTAAAGAGTGGGGTTACCAATGCTATTTTTTCACTAAAGACACAGTACACACACCTTTTAGGAATGTAAAAGTGAACTATAGAACTGATATGTTATACTGTAAAATCAACTCTTATTTGCTTACATAATTCAATGGATATGGTGAAGCTATACCCCAGGAAAGCATGTTTTCCTTTAATTCTTTAGTTTATTTTAATGATTGATCTTTACTATATGCAGTTTTTATGCCCCAGAGAAGCACATGACTGCTACTTGAATAGTATGGTCTAGGTGCTTATGTTCAAATGCATGAGCCACACAAAAGCAGGCAGGATCAACACACAAAATTATTAATAGCAGTTAAGCCTGCTTTCATGACAAATTTGTAAGGAGAGACAAAGGCTATTGAGAAGGCTAGGAGCCTACCCACACCACTGGCCATTTAAAGACATTCATTTTGAGAATAATAATCCCGCCGCCCCATTGGTCAGCTAAAGACATTCAAATTGAGAATAAAAATCCATCAACCACAGTGTTCCTATCCCTCACATACTGATCCCACCCCATCATGTTAACCTTATATAACATTGAGAAAATTCTGTACTACCCAATAGTCTTTTGACAAGAATGCTTATCCATCCAATAAAATGCTTAAGCCTGAGTATGGCCTCTTATTCTTCTGTTAGGAGGGCTGGCTCTGCTAAGCCATTGTGTACATAACATTCAGATGTAACATAGGACCTGAGGCTATACATTTATCCTCTTCATCTTATAGATCCAAAATATAGGGAAAGTTGTAAGGCATGAAGACAACACATCTAAAATAACATCTTTGCTTAGTTTATGAGAAACATGAGAATGGAACTCAAACCAGAACCAGATGAGAATCAGGAGCAACTGAAATTGCCAAAAACAAAATAAAGATTAAAAAAGAACAGGACCAGAAGAAAGGTAAAGATAATGGTAAAGCCCAGATTTATAGGGATAAGTATAAAGAACGCCTAGTGCAACCACATGTTGATAAAGATTTGACTCAGGAGTGGTTAAGAAGTGGCAAATTTAAACTATAAAAATGAAAGATGATACCAAGATAGCATGCTATGTGCATGTTGGTTTACAAAGTCTGTAGAAAAAGTGAGAGCGACAGACAAATGCAGGATCTGTGATACAGAACTGGAAAAGACAGCACATTTCATTGCTGGATGGAATAGTCTCATAGCCGAGGGCATGTATACTGAAAGGCACAACAATATGTCAAGACTGATGCACTAAGTGCTTATGCAGACACTACAATATAAAAGTAAAAAGCAAAAATACAAGACTGCCACCAAAGCTTTAAACTCACCTGTACTGCACAAAACAGATCCAGAGTAAAAAGCAAAACACCAGGACTTGGAGATGGCTATAGAATCCAGTATAAAAAAATCTTTAATCGACACAAGCGCTTTCGTGGGTAACCCCTCTTCAGATGTCTAATACATTTTAAAAAGAACTCTTAGTTTAAATATCCTCTTGAGACACATGATTAAAACCAACCAATGCATTGCTCTGGTGTGAAGAAGCACTTTCAGTCTAAAGCAACATCCTACAAGGTACATGCCATTAACTGAACTAGAAGTCTGAATGTATATGTATACACTTCTAAAAGCCTATTTATGAAGTATCTAGATTGTAATTCAAGTTTCCATAACATTTCAGTTTACAATCACAAGCATAGAATATATCTGCACATGTTTACATTTTCCACTTGCGTTCTCCAAAACACATGCAAGCCTGTAACAAGAAGTCAGTTATTTATCATACGAACAATTCCACAGCACATCTTACCTAAAAAGCTGCCTAGACTTTAACTTAGGATGTAGGGGTATGTATTCATTTAATCCATGTCCTCTATCAGCCCTTAATCTTACTATCCACTTAGCTTCAAGCTCTTTAGTGATGTTCCGTAGATGCCCCTCTCTTATACTCTCATATGTTCTCCCTATAACTAGAAATTTAAAGACATGTTCCATATCCTTATTAATGGTGTTTCCGGCCAAGGCATTCACTTTGTTCTTTTTATGCATGGCATAAGTGTGTTCACATATTCTTTCCTTCAGATACCTGTCTGTCTTCCCTACATAGAAACTACACCACACTGTGCAATGGGCCAAGTAAACTAAATGCTCTGTTTCACAGGTGGCACTGATGTCAAGCTCATATGTCTCTAACTGATTTGGATGTTCAAACTTAGATGTACTGTCTATATATTTACAAAAATTACATCTGCCACATTGTTTTGTACCTTTTTCTATGGCTGACCTTATAGGACTATGCTTCCTGTCATTGACTTTAGGTTGACATAACTGTCTATTCAAAGATTTATAGTTCTTTAGTGAATACTTGGGTTTCACATCTATTAGACTACTAATGCTCTTATCTAGTCTCAATATATTCCAGTGTTTCTCTATCAAATTCTTATACATCCAAGCATCTTTAGAGTGGTAAAATGATAATTCTAGTTTGTTTATTTTCTCTGATATTATCTTTCTACCCATCACTGTGTACTTCTCTAAAGTCTTCACTCCTAGAGAAATATGGTTTAGCCTTTAAGCATCTCTGTTTACTCACTTCCTTAATGCTGCTCTGTATATCATTAGCATGATACCCCCTTTCTAATAAATCACTGTTGCTCAACTTGATGAACAAAATCTTCATCTGTCACATTCAATCTTGAAGCTCTATAAAACTGGTTCTGAATGACATTTCGAAAAATATATAGGGGGTGCTTACTATCGTTAGCTAATAAGTGGTTTACATGGCATTCTTTATATAGGGGGTGCTTACTATCTTTAGCTAATAAATGGTTTCCATGGCATTCTTTATATGGGGGTATATACTATCTTTAGCTAATAAACGGTTTCCATGGCATTCTTTATATAAGGGGTGCTTACTATCTTTAGCTAATAAATGGTTTCCATGGCATTCTTTATATGGGGGGGTGCATACTATCTTTAGCTAATAAACGGTTTACATGGCATTCTTTATATAGGGGATGCTTACTATCTTTAGCTAATAAATGGTTTCCATGGCATTCTTTATATGGGGGTGCATACTATCTTTAGCTAATAAATGGTTTCCATGGCATTCTTTATATGGGGGTGCTTACTATCTTTAGCTAATAAATGGTTTCCATGGCATTCTTTATATGGGGGGTGCATACTATATTTAGCTAATAAATGGTTTCCATGGCATTCTTTATATAGGGGATGCTTACTATCTTTAGCTAATAAATGGTTTCCATGGCATTCTTTATATGGGGGTGCTTACTATCTTTAGCTAATAAATGGTTTCCATGGCATTCTTTATATGAGGGTGCATACTATCTTTAGCTAATAAATGGTTTACATGGGATTCTCTCTTGTGCAGACGAGTGACCACAGTGCTATCATTTTTTTTCTTTTCAGCACTAACGTCTAAGAAATTTACTGTTTTCATAGAATATGTATGTGTAAACTTCAGAAATGTAGAGGTTTGATTAATATATTTTACAAACTCCTTCAGTTCTTCAGTGTTTCCTCTCCACAAAATGAAGAGGTCATCCACAAACCTCCTCAAAAAATAAACTCTGTCTCCATATGGACTCTTCAATATAAACTTGGTTTCCCAAACTCCCATTGCGGCATTGGTGTAGCTATTGGCAGACGGTGTGCCCATAGCTACATCATTAGACTGCCAATAATGATCTCTCTGGAAAACAAAGACATTGTTCTCTAATACAATGCTTAAAAGCTGACTAACTTGCTCTAAGGTATGTGAATCAACAATGAACATCTCCCTTAAAAAAGTACAGATGCTCTCTATTCCTACATCATTCGGTATGACTGTAAATAAAGATACCACATCAAGGGTTACCATATATGTCTTCTGCATCACGTCAAAGTCTCATGACTGACTTGTTTAAGTATGCAGTTTGGGTAAGTCTGAAAAATACAGTTTAAAATTGGAATGAAAATCTGTAATTCATAAATAAATATCTGTAATAAACAATCACAAATGAAAACAGTAATTTCATGTTTTCTCATGTGGCTGTGTATATTGTATTTTATTGTGAGCAAAATGTAGATACAGTTTTGGGCTAGAAAAAACTTGTATGTTTACTTTGAAAGGTTTAAATCAATATGCAGTACCTTCTGGATAAACCAGTGCACAAATTATTAGCAAAGATAACAATGGGTTTCCTCTGTAATTTTGCATCCGGGAACATCAACATCACAAGTTCTAAGATTCCAGACCATTTCATTTCCACATAAGTAAAACCCAAATGGGCGCAACGTTCAAGGAACAAGACCTTATACCCCCATTTCTATTTATACCACCTCTGAGGTCACACTAAATTGAAAGGATAGGAAATGGGGGAAAACAAACATAAAACTCACCTTATCCCTCTCCCTGCGTACAACACTAAGCTGTGTGTCAGGCAGTCTCAACATTCCAATGCGTAAATGTTCAGTCCCTGATGATATTTGTGCTACAGCATTAATGAAAGTCAACCAAAAGTAGATTTCTCAACAATGATAACATGTTGAGTTTCATATTATCTAAGGGCTTGCATCAGAATTTTTTACATATATGATAAATAAATGGAGTGAAATAAGAAACCTTTCTTAAGACATCTGATAGAGATTTGGCTATTGACTGGAAGAAAGTGTATTATCTGTTTTGACCTTAACTCCGGATTGTGCAAATTTAATAGGATATCTTTAAACTTGGAATGGACTATTAAAGAGACACAGATTATTTTGTGAAATTTCTAATAAATTTACAGAATAACCTATTACAAAACTAATAGAATAATAAAAGCCAGATATATAAAAGATGAAATAGGCAGTTAAACACTAAAAGGACATACAGTCTGGCCTCTGGCTTATTAACACTCCATTTGGGACACACAACTGTTATATTCATTTCAGAAAATATTTTTACCTAAGGAAACATCGCATTAAAAAAAAATGTAAAGTAAAACTCTTTCAAGCTGATTATTTTGTTTACCCAGACACAAGCTCTCACTTATACAAGCCTTTGTAACCCTGTAAAAGCAGGTTACCCATGCTTATCTGTTTAAACCCTGATGTGGAATGAAGTGTAATGCATAGTACCACTTAACTCAACTGTTGTTATTAGATTATGTTTAGACTACCTATATAAAAAGAAAACCTATGAGGGGCAGGGCCAGGGAGGCGCATTTGCCACAATGCATGATTTGGAATGATTTACCAAGAACAATATGACATGCAAATAAGGATGCTGCCAACTCCTTAAACACTGGCTGCCAAATAAGAGTTTAAAACAACCAATAAAGGGTTGATTCAATTAGCAATAAAACACTACTGGGACCCTCCTTGCTTCCACCCATTATATCTGTCTATATAAATGAAACAATTGTGTAGGTGTAACTATGACCTGAAGAAGTTCTTACAATGAAAGTGCTCAACATGATGTACAGTAAAGACTTCAGAAAATATTGCATAAGATCTGCATGTCCATTTTTTTCACATGGCATGCCTAATCAGGAAGACAGAAAAATGTTACATTCAGTATATATATATCAGTCACTGAGACTTTACAGAAAATTCCATCAGTTTATATCTGCATTTATTTTTAGATGTAGAAGGACGGGAAGGTAGTATTGGAAGTAAGAATAGTTATGAAAGTCAGATAAAACAAAGCAAATTGTAGATAACAAAAAAGGGAGATAAGAAAGGTTCTTAAATGCTGAGAAGGAGAATAACTGAGAATAAAATTTGATATGTGGAAATAAAAATAAACTAGAGTAGAATACGAAATAAGATAGGAGTTCAAATAAACTAAATTCAAATTGAATAGAGAAATTTCTAGTAATGTAATATTTGCCCAGTACAGTATAAGCAAATAGTGCCACTTAATCAAGTTTCTGTTTTTTGAGTAGGAGAATATTAGTTTGTGAAAAAGTAAGTTTGAGGATCTGTACAATTAAGATAAAGGACAGGTATTTGTGAAAAACTTTGGTGAAAGAATTTATCCACAACTACTATCTCATGGCCACAGGCCCAGTAATCGCACCCTATGTGTCCCCATTTCTTTTGGACAGCTGGGATGTGGGGAAGATTGGTTCGTAGGAATATGGAGGGGAAAACATTTGTTACCAGTTAATATAAAATTCTGATGCTAATAACAACTGTTAGTAATGTCAGGGTCAGAAAAATCACTAGTAAGTCAGACGGATTGGATACTGAAACAGAAGACAAATACCGAAGCTACAGAGTTTTCAGATGGCACCTATGCTGATGGCATAGTTTGCAAATGGAAAATAATGCAAGAATGTGGTTGCCGTGGAAAGAGGAATGTGTCATTCACACATAAACTAGGATTCCTTTAAAAGACAGATTTATCATGATGGTAGTTAACCTCCAATCAATACTTGGTGATAATTATTAGAATGGGAACACTGCTGATTAAATAACTCATAGGAAATATGGTGGGCGAATACATTGCAGAGACAGCAAACCAGCTTTTCAAACACATACAGCAGAAATGCATTTAAAACACTGAAGAAATTGAAAATGACCATCAGGTTCACTAAAGTAGATCAGGAACTTAGTCTGGCATCACCAGCTAAAGATAATTATAAATCCTAAGGGAGACCACCCTCCTTCACTATGAACTTTGATGACATCTCTCATTCAGACCCAGCTGACATGAATGTACCAACAGATTCAGTGTTTACCCGCATGACTGCTACCCATAGCCACCAATCTTAGAATCACTTATCTCCCTTTTTATCACTAAAGAATATGTGTTTAAAGTACTGAATAAAACCAGAAATACTTCTGCCATTGCGCCTGATAATATAATAAATAGTGGTGAGCCTGCCCATGCTGAGCCAGTCCATGCCAAGCCTGTCCATGCTGAGCCTGCCCATGCCAAGCCTGCTAGTGCGAGGCCTGGCCCATGCCAAGCCTGCCAGTGCGAAGCCTGGCCCATGCCAGCATGCCCATTTTAATCCACTCCACAAACTGTTTAATCTAAGCTTAGCTGCATGTTTTATCCCTGAAGATGGTACAGTATAGTTGTAATGCCTCTAATTACTGATCTATCAGCCAGACCAGACTCATTTGCAAGGCCACAAAATGTATTATAACTCATTTCATACACTATGATATCAAACATTTTGTTAAACTTGACTATCAATAGCTTGCTTTTGTTAAAGGAAGATCCAACCTAATTAAATCTAGTTAACTTCTTGGAGAGGGTCATACAGATAGTTCACAGTGGCCATGTAGGGCCCACAGCCTACCTAGTCTTAGCCAAGGGAGTTGATGACATGACCTATGCTGGGATCATAAGAAAACTAAATTATTTTAAAATCATTCCTTGTGTGGTAATATGGACAGTAAACTGACTAAAAGACAGAAATCATCCAGGAGGAGTCACTGGTACCTCATCATAAAGTATTAAGGTGAGCAGTGGTGTTCCTCAGGCCTCAGTGTTGGGCTCCTTCCTTATGGGTACTGACTTTTCTAGGCTCCAGACTAGAAGCCAGGACCTGTGCCTTACCACATTTGTAGATGATTGCAAACTGGTAGTTATTGCTAACTCTCCCTCTGATACATGAATGTTCCAACAAAGACTCTCCCTCATAAACTACTGGTTTACTGAAAATGGGCTAAAGTTAAATACTAAATAATATAGTATCATTGCATTTGGACAACCCCTACACTTAGCATAGTGTATTGCCAAGACACCACTACAACATGAAAATGTAGTTAGAGACCTTGGAACTTAGGCTGATAACTCCCTATCTTTTGTTCATCATGTGACAGTAGTATGGAAATCCTAATAACTAGCATAACTAATCACAAAAGGAATATCGTCCATATCTAAAGAAATCATTATTCACTTGTAGTCCTCATTGATCACTCCAATTATTGAGTACAACTCCCCCTTCAGGGTGTACCTCACTAGACATATCAGACAAATTGAAAGGCCACAAAGCTTCGTAACCAAGATAATCGCAGACCTAAAGACATGAGCTGTCACCCAGGAGAAACCAGAAGCACTGTCCCATTATTTTGTATCTTACAAACATTTGATGGAGACCCATGCTTAGCCTACCATGTCACTGGAAACTTCAGTATCTGTGCAAGTCTACTGCTTTCAGTAACACTAGAGACAAGGACATAAATTGTCACCAAAAGATAACCAAAATAAAGTGGAGAAACAGGTTTACCACATAGTACCTCACCACCTCTGGAACAGATTCCCCCTCCAGGTTAAATAGTGCAATTCATTAGCATTCCTGAAATGGAACCTGGATGACTGGACGGGTCGCCATGAATTTACACCCGGACTAATACCAGCCCTCTGGCTGTACCCTTTCTCAAGGGCTTAGTCCTCCTTGAGAGGGGGTACTGCCAGAGGGTTGGTATTGGCAAAGCATATATGGCCCTAAGAATAAATCCCACTCAGGAATATAGATAAACTCTCTCAACTAGGCATTGATCCATATGTTACCAGATGGGTAGCAAACTGGCTCACTGATAGAATCCATGTAGTCAAAATAGGGAAGCCACCTCAAGCAGTAGACCTGTAACAGGCGGCGTACCCCAGGGTTCGGTCTTGGGGCCTCTGTTATTTGGGATATACTTTTCTAAGGTGCATGCCAAAACCAGTGGGCTATGGCTGACCATGTTTGCAGATGACTGCAAGCTGGGTGCTATCATCAATTCCTCTAATGATGTGGACATCTTTCAAGAGGGTCTCACTCAGACAAATGACTAGTGCCAGAAACATGGCCTCAAGCTGAATACCAAAAAATGCATCATCAACCCCTTTTGGGAGAGTGATGTCTTCACAAATTATCCCATTAATAATGTCCTAAGCACGCAATTAGTTGTGAGAGATTTGGGCACCCAGGTTGATAGCAACCTGACTTTTGACCACCATGTTGCTTCTGTTGTATGGAAAGCTTTCTACATGGCCCACTTCATAAGTAAGTGTATCTCATCCAGAGACAAAGGAGGTCATAACATCCCTGTATTCTTTCCTTATATGGGCCATTATCAAGTATAATACCCCTTTCGGCATGTACCTCGCAAAGCATATGCAGCAGCTGGAGAGACCACAGAGGTTCCTCACCAGGAGAATTCAGGGCCTCAAACAACCACCATACACAGATAAACTAAAAGCCCTATCCCTCTACTCAGTTTCATACAGACTCCTCAGAGGTGACCTCTGTCTGGCATACAAGGTGATCACGGACCCCACCTTGATGGGACTGCTGCATATCCGCAAGTCAAGCTCCACTCGAGTAACCCACAAGTGAGGCCTCAACCTGGTCTGTGACATCAACAAGACTTGTTGGCGGGACAGATGTGTCCCAGAGACTGCCCCATCTATGGAATAGACTTCTTCTCCCCATCAAGCAGAGTACCTCTTTACCCCTTTTTAAGCGCAACCTGGATAACTGGATGGGAAACAGAAAATATACCCCTGGGATTCCACCCATGTCCCTGCTGGACAGGGGCATTGGGTGCTGATTTGTTTAAACATGGGCTAAACTCTTGGCTAGGCTTATAAGGGCCTCGGGGCCAATAGCCTAGTAACCTCTGATCCTATGTCTATAAATGCTATGAAATCTATGTGATGCAAAAAATTAAACACTTTTTGGCTTCGCAGTGATATCACTGGAACCAAGCACTAAAAAAAGAGGTAAAAAGAAATGCAGTAGAAATTGTTATATTATCATTAAAAAAAGCTGTGCAGAATGTTTAACGTACTTTATCTTAGTAATGATGTCCACATAATGAACTTTGCATGTGCATTTTGATTTACTGTTAATGTCTGGAGGACTGAGCTACTCTAGTCTAAACACAGCACCGTACGTACATTGCTCCATGTGACTAAAATCTGTGAATATTTTTATACCATAAAGCACTTTTCTCATGATATTTAGTGAATTAGACAAGTCATAATTTCTTAGTCATTACTTGTCACAAAGGTGATATTACATTCTTTTTAGGAAAACGTCCGTTTAAGTATACATTGACAGTTTATTTCTCCTGTTTTCAAAACTGTATTATAAAAAAAGTTCAATTGTTTTTCAGAATAGCAGGTTATGACCATTTATTAAATTTTATAAATCTATGCTCACAACTTTGAGAGTCAACATACCTGCAAATGTCCAACAGCATGCAGATTTATTATAGTTCTGTGATGCTTCTAGAAAGTTCTTATATCTTAAAGCATAAGCACTTCTTGCGTACAATTCATTTCTGTTTCATGAGATTCCAATGCTACTTGTGTGTATTTACAAGGCAGTCAAGTCATAAGGCAACTACAATGAAACTTGAAAAAATATAATTTAAATTAAGAATATTTTAATCCAACGATAAAACGCATTTATTTTAATCCAACGATACAACGTATTATGTAACCTGCCAAAGTGGGAATTAGATGATATACAGACTATTGAAATTCCCTGTTCCACAGAACTTCTGATATAAAAGTAAACATCTGTCTTTGAAAACTGTTTAGTTTCCCAGTCAAGTTGTTCTTCTGTATCACCTGCTCAGCACATTGATTGCATTTAAACTACACAACTGTGCACTTAAATAGCATTATTGTAAGGAAAGAAAAGGCAATAGTACTCACAGAGGCAAACATCCTCATTATGTGTATGGCTGGAACAATGCAGTGCTATAAAAATAAAATTTTGAGAGTCATTTAGCCAAACTAAAATTTCACAAACAGCAGGATGATTGTATTGCCTTACTTTGCTATACTATTTCTCAGTTATTTTTTTATTACAGAGCATTTGTTCAAGTCTGTCATTTCTATTTCATTTTTATAAATGGAGATAAAATGCAAGTTTTCTTTACATCCATCCCACCGAGTTCTATAATGTCCTTTTCTCCAATGAAATTGCACTGCCTAATATTAGTAGGGAATAGGGAACAAAATGCCTGCATTGGAATTAGTCATTGCTGAATAATTGTGAGCCGACTGATTTCATCTAAAAATGTTCAATGGGATTGAATGTCTTGCTTAAAGCATTTAATTTTCCAAACTGCATTTTCCACTTACATTATGCATTTCTCTGTGGAAGGAACTGAAAAAAACTGCTTTTTGTACCTGTACCATTTTATTCTACCTTAATTAGATATACTAAAGGCAATCAGCTTATTTCTCAGCCAACAGGGGTCTCACAGACTTATGATTTTGACCTATGACCTTAAATCTGCTAGCCAATCATTAAAGCTTAATATTTTAGAAAATGTTTTTCAATAAGACATGTGTATGTATCACACACACACACACACACACACACACACACACACACACACACACACACACACACACACACACACCAACTCATTCTCAGACTCACAGAGCTATAAGCTTAGGGAGAATCTGATGCATTTTCTTTTCTCTGCATAACCTTTCTCTTTTCAAAAGGTTTTCACTGAAGACATGAACTCATGTCTAAGAAAAAGGGTTACCTTTGCTGGAACTGAATCTGACAGGCTCATAGTTCCTTAAAATGCGTACTATTGTTATTATCAACCCATAATGCAAATAATTAATTTACCCAATGGCACTTCTCTTATCCTTTGGAATCCAACAATAGTTATACCTCCTTCCAAATAGGATGGACCTCTCAATTGTCCCTATTTTGGAGGTGTGTTCCTATTTTCTGGCTTGATTTACTCCCTTCACACAAATATCTGAATGCTCCTGATCATACATGACTTTTGAAGCTTATAAAGTACACAGAAAACCATACTACATGACCAGCACACTAGTGGCATTGATAATTTAAAGAAACATGATGCGCATAGGTTCACATGTATGTACTAGGGTAAAGGCCCTGGAGCCTTTACAAACCTAGCCCATAGGATTACCCTGGCATCATGCCACCTGATCTTAGTTCATAGAGCCTCTGTCGAGTAGAGCCACTGGAGTGATCTGTGAGGTGAATTTTCTATTTCCCATCCACTCATCAAGATTTCTCTTGAAGAGGGCCAGTGAGGTGCTCTGCTTGACATGTATGGGAAGTCTGTTCCATAGCATAGGCAGTCTCTGGGTTATGAACCTGTCCATCCAGCATGTTCTGTTGATTGTGGTAATGAGGTTGAGGTCTCTGGAGTGTGTGGTGCAGGGGGATTGTGATTTCTTTAGATGCAGCATTTCTGACAGAGCTGGGTCAGACATGGCTTTGTAAGTCAAGCAGAGATCACCTCTAAGTAGGCGATATGAGACAGAGAATAGTTGGAGTTTTTTGAGTCTGTCCATATAGGTCAAGTTTTTAAGACCTAGGATCCTCTTTGTGAGGTACTTTTGCAGCCTCTCCAGTTGTTGCAGGTGTCTAGTGAGGTACATGCCAAATAGGGCATTGTACTCGATGATTGGCCTAATGAGGGCAGAGTAGAGGGAGACAATGACTTCTTTCTTCCTGAATGCAAAACCCTTAGTAATGAGATGTGCCACATAGGACTTTCTGACCGCAGTGGCAATGTGGTGGTCAAAAGAGAGATTGCTGTCAACCTATGTTCCCAGATCTCTTATAACGCCTTGTATGTTCAGTGGACTACCGTCGATGTGGTAATTCAAGGGAACTGGGTTTTTCCCAATGAGGATGACAACACTTTTTTTGGCATTGAGCTTAAGACCATGGTTCTGACACCAGTCATTGGTCTCAGTGAGGCCTTTCTGTAGGATGTCAATATCACTTGGGGAGTTAATAATAGCTCCCAACTCACAATCATCTGCAAACATTGTCAGCAAGAGTCCCTTTATGTTGGCCTAGACTTCAGAGAAGTAGATACCAAACAGGAGAGGACCCAGGACCAAACCCTGTGGGACTCCACTCGTGACTGGTCATCAGTCTGACTTGGAGTCAGCTACTTTCACACTCTGGGTTCTGTCTGTGAGCCAGTTTGCAACCCACCTAGTGATATAGGGGTTCATGCCCAGCTTAGTGAGTATTTCTATGTTTCCTGAGTGGGGAATGGTATCAAAGGCCTTGGCCAGATCAAGGTAGGCTGTATGAACCACCTTGCCTTCATCCACAGCTTTGTTGACTGACTCAAAGAAGTAGACCAAGTTGAGCAGGCATAATCTACCCTTCACAATACTAAACTGTGTAGGATCCAGAGTTTGGAGATTCCCTATATCCTTGTTTATTAGGTCCATGATGATGCATTCCATAGCCTTGCATATGAGATGCATCAGGCTAATGAGGCACTAGTTCCCATGGTCTGTAGTCACTCCTCCTTTGTGGAGAGAGATGGCTGTAGCAGTGCACCATTCAGTAGGGACAAACTCTGAGGTGAGGTTGTGATTGAACAGGGCACAAAGCTGAGGTGCCAGTTTACTCTGTAGTTCATGTAGACCACAGCCAGGGATATTGTCAGGTCCCACAGAAGCTGTATTCTTGGCCTTGGACAGTGCTGTTGTAACCTGTGCAGCAGTAATACTGGGTGCCTGGCAATCAAGTGGTATTGTGATTGGTCCTTTGGGGGAGATAGAGCGGTAAAGTTGGCACTGAATCTGTCCACCAGTATATTGGCAATATCTGTTGGCTCGGTATAAGAGATACCATTGTGCAGTAGCTCAGAGCAAATCTGGGTATTGCTGGGGAGATTCTTTACATAACTACAGAAGGCCTTGTGGTTGTCTTTACTATCTGCTGCAATTTTGTTTTCAGAGCTAGCTTCAGAGAATTTGATGAGTGATCTCAACCTTTTGTTGAGGCTCATAAGGGAGTTTTTCCAGTCTTGGGACTTCACCTTATTCCGCCTCAATTTCCTCCTTCTGTTGTAGAGTTTGTTTATGGCAGGGGACCACCAGATTGGCTTCCTTTTTTTTGAGGAGAGCATCTTGGTTCTATTGGGTATGGTGAGATCCATGCATTTGTGTACGTGTTCATACAGTGCATTGGTGTATGATTTGGCAGTCATGCAAATAGTCTCCATTTGTATAGGTGCCGTGAAGTTAGCCACCTCTGTTTTTAGAAGCCCAAAGTTAGCTTTGGAGAAGTTTTTCATGGTGGTTACCTTTGTGGGTGATGGGTGGTGGGAGGGATGTGGATTTCCAAGGTGATTAGTTTGTGGTCGGATCTAACCAGAGAGGGGTTGACTATTGGTTTAGAGCAATGGTCGCCCATGTTAGTAATGACCAGGTCAAGGATGTTGCTACCTCTAGTGGGGATAAGAGCGAGCTGGTCCAGGGCATTGGCATTAATGAATTCCATGAAGCGCTGGGCAGGTGTATTGGTACATGAGGAGTTTTCCCACTTAATGGAGGGGTAGTTGAAGTCACCCAGTATGAGAGTGTTAGGTTGGACCCTAATATTCTCCAAGGTGCTTAGGAACGTGGAGTGTGAGTCTTGGGACATGGTTGGGGACCTATATCAGGCTACGACCTGAATCACTGTCTTACCCAATGTCAGCTGCACCTGAAGTATTTCAGATGCATTCTGTTGGGCTACTAGTCTGGAGGTGTGCGCATTCTTTATGAATATGGAAACACCACTGCCTCATACATATTCTTTTTTTTTCCAGAAGCAAAAATAAATAAATAACCTTGTGTGGTAGAACTTTGCAGTACATTTCATTGAAGTCTACCAATTTTTACACTATTTCTTTGATAATGTGCTTGTATTTTTCCATCATTTTGTAACTCTTTGTTTTTAGGCATGTGTTATTGGGTAGTATCCCGCATTCATAACAGAAGTGGAAAAAGTTATGTACCATTTGGTATTCAGTATTTATATTAATTAGATCTATAACATTTTAAGTGAATATACATACTTCTCAAGGGATTTGTTCATATTTTTAATGTGTGCAAGTTGAGACATATCCAAACAGGGGAGGCAACTGTTTTTGTCTATGTACTATCCCCTAAGTCTCATCCCTCCACTCTCAAAAGTACTCTAAAATTGTTAAGAGGAGTTGTAAGATGAGATACAGTAATACTTTTAACTCCTTATTTCTTGTCAATATGTTTTCAAGAAAGGCCACTCAACAGTCCCTCACTGACCCCAAATTCATATCCTTCACCACATGGACTAAAACAGACTCACTGGAAGTGCTTTCCTTGAATTGACTAAGGCATGTGAGTCTGTGCAACAAACCTTCATTCTTAAATGAGCTGATTTAGTATGTACTTCGGTCCTCCTTATTTCACCAGATGGTGACCTACCATACCAATGATTCTACAAGGTCAGAATAGGAAATTCTAGCTCCACCTCAGAGATGGTCAACCTGTGCATTCTTCAAAGCTCTGCCCTGGGTTCAGTCCTTTTTTTTCTTCATTAATGCCTTCTCATTTATGTTCCCTGATATTTCTGCCCTATTTTATACATGCAAAATGACCATATGGCCTTCTCATACGTCATCCACTATCATTATATCCACCTGATAATCCACATCTGTGAAATTAATTCATGGTTTATCTCATTGGCTCTAAACCTTAATATGACAATTTAAATAAAAAGGATTCTGGCTTGACCAATGACAGCTTTTTAGCACAACTTGATGTATCTTCTAAATGTTGGGGCCTGCTAGCTAACTGTCACAAAATATGAAATCTAAGAAAAAACAGTCTCTTGCACCAAAGTCCTCTGTACGTAGCAAATCCACGAATATCCAAAAACAAGCAAACAGAGGACAACCACGTCGATAAAAGTACCATAAAACTTTATTTCCACAGATGAGCGCTTTCAGGCCATATGCCATTTATCAGATATACCTTTAAAACCCATCCTAAAGAAAAGGAGGGCTTTTTATTGAAATGTGATAGGCTGATATCTATTTTAAATATGTGAGGTTTTATACTGTGTGTTATCTGATGAAGGGCATATGGCCTGAAAGCGCTCATCTGTGGAAATAAAGTTTTATGGTACTTTTATCGATGTGGTTGTCCTCTGTTTGCTTGTTTTTGGATAAAATATGAAATCTACTTACTAATGAAACAAGGTGCACCATTGCAAAAAGGGCTTTCAGTCCAGCCTTGGAATATGAGCTCCAATTAGTGACTATATGATCCTTCATTAACTGTACAAGATTAAATGCACTGCTAAATGAGAACATCAGATCCATGGTCCAGCCACAGTTCCTTGGCTACCACTGTATGGCCCTTACCAAGGCAAAACTACCAGCCTTCTAAATGCTCAGCACAACATTCTGCCAATTAATTCATGAGCAAAAACATATGTGTAGTTTTTGGCAATGACATGCCAGTCTATTCACTTTACTCCTTCCCCAAATTACTCTTTAGAATATTCTACAAAAGATGTTCTCCTACTGGACATTAAGTATAGAATTCACTTCCACTGCTATTAGGTCCCTACAAACATTTCATGAATTAAAATCTAAACTGTTTAACCATCATCTCATAGATACTCTGTGTAGTTGTCTGAATAAGTTGATTATTAATCCATACCCCAGTTAATCAAGGAAAAAAGCATCCTGTTTAATTTCTCCAAATATAATACTCTGTCACAGTGGACCCCATTCTTAAGTGATGGTATGATTACAATTCATGAAATTGATATTGCTTCAGTCTTTGATGTTTGCCAAAAGTGTTCTGAGCACCACATGTGCTCAGAACTGCCTCCTTCAGCAGTACATAAGTTACCTAGATTGGCAACATATTTGAGTACATTTGAAAATTCTTTTTTGTTAGCCCTGTTACTCCTACTGCTACTGTGATGATCTGTGAATCTTTACTCCACATTTATTTAGTTTCCATTACCATATCTTGGCTTTTTATAACTTTGCCTGTCAGTACACAAGCTAATTTAATTGTTGATTCAATTATTAATGTTGCTTTTGAACTTTTTTCCCTTCAGCTATGATAGCTGGTTTTCTTGCCTCTTCTTTCTTGACTATTGATATTAAATGCTCTTCTGTGATCAGTAATTCTTCATTTTCATTAATTTTTGTGGTTCATGTTTCCATATTACTTCTAAGCTACCTGTATGATGTACTGTTTACGTAATCCTCAGTGTAACAGTCGTGACACATTATTGTGCTTTTCAGTATGAAGAACGTCACCCGTGAGTATATCATAATTAGCATGTGCTACTGTTTCTAATTCTGAGCTACAGCACCTACATTTGTCCCACTTTTATTATAGACCTTGTAAACCAGTGTGCATATAACCCATTATCATGAGACAACATTATGAACCTTTCATCTTTTTTAATTTAAATATAAAATTAACAACAATACCCTATGTACCTACAAAGTGATAAAGGACCTGGGATCACAAGTAGACTGCCAGCTTAACTTTGACCACCATGTATCTACTGTAGTAAGAAAAGCTTTCTATGTAGCACACTTGATTAGCAAAGGTATAGCATTTAGAGCAAAGGAGATTATAACCCCTCTATACTCATCACTAATCAGGCCCATAATAGAGTACAATGAATCTTTTGATATGTACCATACAAAGCACCTGCATCAATTGGAGAGACCTCAGAGGTTTCTAACAGTGAAGATCAAGGGACTCCAGCACATGCCTTACACAGACTAACTGAACTCCCTGTCACTATACTCCATATTGTACAGACTTCTTAGGGGAGACTTCTGCCTGGCTTACAGAGCAGTACCTTATGCAAACCTAATGAATTTGCTGCACATTCATAAATCAAATGGAAATAGATCTACCCATCCCAGGGATGTAAATATGGCCTGTGACTGGAATAGGACATGCTGGAGGGACAGATTCGTCTCCCAGTGACTGTGGTGTCTTTGGAATAGGCTGCCAGTTCATGTGAAACAGAGCACGCTATGCCACTGTTCAAAAGGTACCTGGACAAGTGGATAGGGCACTGCAAATTCATACTGGGGATAGTGCCCACAACATTCCTGGACATGGGCTGTCATTACTTAATACAATCCTAAGTACTGACTAGAGTATCTATGGTATTACATTGGGATGATATGGCTAGGCTTGAAATAACCTCCGGGTGGATAACCTAGTAACCTCCTATGATCCTATGTCTACAGTCATTCTTGCATCAAATGTTGATCATTATGAGCTTGTTCCAGTGGTTATTTATGGGTTCATATTACATTATCGAATGATAACGTAATTGAACGGCCGAAACGGCTGCATTTCAAAACTTTTATTGTGCCCCCCACTAAATATATATTTCAACTCCGAGATCGCACTATAGTGAGGAAAGGGCAAATATCCCAATCTTCACTGTACTACTATCCCACAATGCAAACTTCAAAATGTGGCCGTTCCGATGTTTTGGCCATTCAATTACGTTATCTTTCGATAACGTAATAGGAACCTGTTATTTATATATGCCAGTATAACTGTGGGTTTTTCAGCTTTCTTTTATTTTATTCTCATCAAGATATGTTTACATATAATTTTTTGTCACTTTCTTTTGCTACTTGAGTTTTGTTCACTTATGATTTGATTTTCATACCTGCTACTTTCTGAAATGCTTCTGTTAACCTGAACAAAGATGTCAACGTGCTTTAAAGCTTTCACTATATTTGAAACTGCTCATTTCAGCAAACGTATGCAGTCCAACAACTCTAAACCAATACATACATATAATGAATTTCAAAGAGGACAATATGTACTTCAGACCTTATATATAATCTTGCCATGCACTTTTTATGTATCATCTGATAAGCATGAAGCAGTTTTTCTTGTTTTCTAGTCCACCTGATCCAAAATGTTTGGACCGAGTTAATCATATCAAAGTTGTGAGTGAGAAGAGTAAGAGCAATCTGATTTATTGCTTGAACTTTAGTTTCGGCTGTTTTAGCAGTTTTCAGTATTAGCCCCTTGATGCTGAGGAATAAAGCCCTGCTGTATCCAAAATGCCCCATGTTTGATTAATGGCATGTTCAATGGGCGAGGATGGGAATAAGAAGATGGCACTACATTGTCCATCCTTCCTTGGGGGAGGGGGGGTGGCAGAATAGCAGCATTAACAGCCTGGTGAGCCCCACACTGCAAGTGAGATACCACTTGGTCAGTGAGTTGCTCATGTACAGAAGTGTGTATGCACCATTCAAAGGCTGAAATAGCAAAGCATGCAGGGCTGATGTGAGATAATGGGGATAATTATCACACTCCTCTGCAGCAGTATGATATTACACAACACTAGCATCCTCGGATTTCTTACCAGCCATGGTTATGGTTTGGGTTGAGCCTGGGGAAGATTAAGGTGGGGCCATTGTACCTGATGACCAATAGGAGGAGTGGGTGGCAGCTGGTGACCAGCTGATGACCAATAGGAGGAGTGGGTGGCAGATGCTGATCAGCTGCCAGGAGGTAAAAAGGGTAGTTGTCGATATCTGTTTGTGTTGTAAAATGTTCCTACGGTATGTTCTCATTTAAATATGCTGTATTGCTGAACCTTCATCTGTTCCTATGTATGCCCTGTTCAAGTAATTTTATATCACATTCCACTCAAATTGATATTTTCTTGATACTTCCATTTCCTTTCTGTGGAGGTTTCTTTTGCACATTTATTAAGACCAAATTTCATTCTTATACCATCTGAAAAACAGTTAACCAGTTGTAACTGTGATTTCAACTTACTTGTCTGTTGAGCTATACAGTTTAAATAATTCATAAAAAGTACGCGAGATGTCATTTTGTCAAGGTCATTTTCTGGAAGTCAAGCTGTAACCAAAGTCTAGTCTGTTAAGCAATCAGCTTCATGGCTAATGACAAATTAAAACAACAGTGGTGACAGAGAGTCACCCTGGAATATGCTTCTTTAGATTTTTCTATCTAGGACCGTGATTTGTGCTTTATGATAACACACTTTGTAAATTGGTTTGCCACAGTTTCATAGTGACTGCTATATATCAATGTATTGTTTGCTTTATATGTGTATAAGTATCTCATAATCCACGATTGTGGAATGTTGTCAGTTTCTTTTTAATAATTTATTCATGCCGTACTTTGGTTCCACACTTTTTACGACTCTCGATTATGGCTTTATTGATGATCCTTTGTTTCACGTGATTTTCTTTTATTCCATTTTGTTCTGCTGCCATTATTGCATTTTTATTTAGATGGTTCAATACTCTGTCAGCACCAGTTCCACTGGTTTGTATGTTGTCAGAAAGAAAGTTATCAAATAATAGTTCTTAGGACGGCTTGCACTTTCTCTGTTAGGGAAAGCTGTACTTTCCTAATGTTAACTAGACTGGCGACCATTCAAGTTGTGTGTGTATATTAAAAATTTTACTTAGAAAAAAACATTGTATAAAGAAGTTATATTTATCCAGAAGTTGTGTACTGCATCTGATCTTGCAGTTTTCCAAGTAGTAGGCTTTCTTAATTTTGTCTCAGCTTCTCTGGCTGTTAATACAGGGAATATGAAATTAAATAATGAAGTAACACTTCCCACTACTTCTTTTAATCTTATATCCTTTCAGCATCTTTTTTATACTTGGCAGGAATTTCAAAAATACTTCTACAAAATGTATTGATTTCTTTACTGATGACTTCTTTTAAAGGTGGTGTTACTAATTCTGTTGTTTTTTTCCCTGTCATCTATAAAACTTTTTGGGTCAGCAGTAATTTTTTTTTTTTTGATATTTTTTCTATATATAGGTTTTTCTGTTGGTGAAAGATAAATACTGATCTGCTTGACTTAATATATCTGTCCATTTCTATTGAATCAAGAAGGTGTTAACTTGGATTATTCTCTCTTTGTCAGACAGTATTCTCTTTGCTCACCTGTCACTGCTCATTTTCTGGTTGTGCAATCCTAACTGAACTTTCAACCACATCTCTAGCAGAATGTTCTATCCTGTTGTTTTTGCATAAATACCACACCATATCAGACCAGTTTTTCTTGCCCAAATTCATGCTTCTTCTGCATGAATTTTGACAGTATTTTTTATTTTTCTTGTAATATTTTCAGTTACATTTTGTTTTACAGATAATGTATTGTTTATTTATCTAGACATTGATTTATTCTTTATTGCTTTCTTACCTTCAATGTTAAAGATCTTAAGTTTCTAAATAAAAGGTTTTCCTGGTGTAACTATTTTTATTTCTTCTAACTGTGTTCTTGATGTTGCCATGAATTAGCATCAACCTGCTGTTTTCCATCTTGTACATGGGGACAAGGTGTTACATCAGCAGTAACCATTCCTTGGAGCCAATGTTCATACCATGGGGTGGCTATCCATGCATCATCTGTGTAGAAATGCTGGGCTTGCTGCATAACAGAAACAATATGTAATCGCTTTTGTTACCTCAGCAGCACAGTTTATGTATGTCTCTTGCCCGATTAGCATTTTTTGCTTTTTGTGGAATGCTGACTCTTCTTCTCCAACAAAGGAGGGGGGGTTGTAGCATGGCCTAATGCTGTGGTAGAAAAGGTTTTGTGTACTGATGACTCTATACTATTTTTTTACACCAGTGCCTGCACCAGGAGTGGCCATTATTTTATCTTGTGGCCTGTGCACCTAGCTTTTTTTTAACATTTTCTATGACATATAGCATACAAGTCATATATTGGTATTGTCTTGGTGAATTATGGTGCCATTTTGTAAAAGCAAGGCCCACTAGTGAAAGTACTAATCAAGACAGGAGGATCAATTCAGTTCCAGCAATCTTCCCCTTTGTTTCTTCCTGATTCCATCTCTCCACTGAAACCTCCATTCAGATCCTACTTTAGCCTTCCTTCATCCTTAAAGGGCAGTAGATGGCTATTTATTCACCTTGAACATAATGCGCCTAAATAAATTTTTTTTTTCTGTAATCAAGTGTCACCTATAACAATGTATCATTTGTATGATTATTAAAGTATACCATGCATTATCATTTTACAGATTCTAAGATTACCTTTCTTCGATGCACCCGTTCCATTTATTTTACTCTTTTCTTTAACATTCTGTATTACAAGTCCATAGTTGAAGAAGGGTCATTGGGTTTAGACCAACTACACTGAACAAAAAATGAAAACATTGCAATCAGTAATCTATGATTAGAAAAGGTAAGTGTTAGCAAATATAATAGATACAAGAAAAAGAGAGAGAGAAAGAGTGTTTATTTTATTTATTTTATTTATTTTATTTATTTATTTATCATTTGTTGACCGGGAAAGTCCGACTAGGTTCCACAGAGCCTGTTTTCAGCGGAGGCCCGGGGAGAAATGCTCCAGATGCATGTCTTTGGAATGTGGGAGGAAACCGGAGTACCCGGAGGAAACCCACGCGAACACAGGGAGAACATGCAAACTCCACACAGAAGGCACCCCAGCCGAGAGTGTGACTGGGTTATTGACATATTGAAATTTGCAACATACATAAACTTGTATACTTACATTACTTGTTTTAAGACTTTATTAATTCATTTGATACAATTACTTTGTCATATTAATAACATAATAAACAACATATAATTAATTATACTTCTAATCAGTAAGCCTATCCAAAACACACTTTACTAGGCGTATACGATATAGACAAAATAGATTATTTTAGATAATTACATTCAAAAAATACAGTGCTTACTATCTTAAAACAAATTTATAGATATATCCCATGTTTGATAAACAGTAAACCTTCAAAGTCTGGTAGCCTCACAATCTACTACCTTTACAGGTATCCTACATAACAGATGATTTTTTTGCCAAAATGTAAAATTACTATTAGTTTTACTTGACGTCTTCAGAATGATGCTAATTCCATTTTAATATACCACGGTGGTGCAGTGGTTAGCATTGCCACCTCACAGCAAGAGGTTCTCCGGTTCGATTCTTGGCTGGGGTACCTTCTGTGCAGAGTCTGCATGTCCTCCCTGTGGTGGCGTGGGTTTCCTCCGGGTGCTCCGGTTTCCTCCCACATCCCAAAGACATGTTGTAGGTGGATTGGACACTCTAAATTGGCCCTAGGTGTGAGTGTGTGTGTGTGCCTTCTGTGGAAGGATGGGCACCGGGCTGGCAACTCGACACTGTAAAACTCCACTGCCAATCATGAGCGGACAGATGATCCACTGTGGCGACCCCTAACCGGGAAAAGCCGAAAGAAGAAGATAGAGTGATTGTGTTCAAGAATTCTAAAATGAAAGTAATAGAGTTCTTCCCGTAGCTGTTTTTTAGTACTGTACATTAATACTGTGGCATTAATCCTATCAGACCACAACATTTGTGCAAATGACTGGAATTTTGTCTAAAGTCTTTAATCTGCTATGATAATAAAAAATGCATTGTGGATTTTCTTTTATTTCCACTTCCCATCTGTAATACCTTAAATAGTGTAAGGAATGGTTTGTGCAAAACATCTCCTTTCATAAACTCTTCAATATAAATATGAAATTGTGCATTTATCTAATCTTAGAATTGTAGTTTTATCTTATCTGTTACATTTGGATAATCTATTATATTTATATAATCACAATAAACATTAGATGAAACTAGTTTACATTATATTATTTTGTATAACTGAGATAAAAATTGAAGATATTTAATTTGCAAATTTTATAAATTCCAGCAGCTTTGAGTAACTCTTTAATTCTGACTCATTCATATATTGCAACTTTGAAAATGCAAATTGTCTAACATTTTCTAATGACCAGTCATCTAGTTCTATACTGAATTAATTAACTATATTATCTTCTGAAAAAATTGCAAGTCCTTTGGAGCACTTAAACTGATAATACAATTCATTTACCTTCAGTTTTAACATTTGATTGCATGAGATCCTTGCACAAATTTTAATGGTAGAACAGCAGAAATATAGTAAAAATGGAATAAGTCCACATTTTGATGTATGGTGCTTATATAAAAGAAAACATTTTTTAATATAGTATTTTATATATAATTAGATTTAACTGGATTATACAGATGCATATATATATATATATATATATATATATATATATATATATATATATATATATGTACAATACTTTAATATCCAGAGCATTTTACTGATAATACTTTAAAGCTTGATTTGCTATTTTAAAGGGACAATCCCACAGTTTAACATTCTGACCTAAAGAAACTTGTCCTGATACCTCCTGGTTGTCATCACCCACTTACCACATCACCATCAACCCTACTCCTGGTTTCAATTTACTTTACACAGCCCTGTTTTTATTCCTTCTTGTGAACACAATTAACAATAATCAGTTCCTGTCAAAGCTTTCAGTACCCAGTCACTGGGAAACAATACAGGTATTATATTTTTCTGCATGTTTGTGGTAGGGGTGGTGAGGCAAGGCTCCAACTCATCAAAAAGCTTATTTTGTTTACCGCTTTTTTTTCTTTATTTATTCTGCATAGTGTAACTGCGAGCACTACAGTCAAAAGAGTACAGTTTACTGAATTCATACTAAATTTTAGCAGTCTCTTGCCATATTTACCTTACTCTGTAGTAAAGCAATCTCAGAATTAGTATGTAAAACTATCACAGGTTGCCGTACTGTATAGCCTCCATTGTGACAGTAAGTTTTGGACTTCATTGTTTAAAATGAATCTATTGCTTACGTCACATATGTTTGATAGCAGGTCAGAAAACCATTATGCTTTGCTAAACTTCAGAGATTAAAAAAAAAAAACATGAAAAAAGAAGGCTGCTTCTACTACTGTTTAAAACTTGCATCATTCTGATCCTTTCTACAGAGCAAGTGGCAGTCATGCATAATAAAATAGCACTTAGCTAGCATTCAGAAATTTACACAAAATAAAATATGAAATGAAATGAACAGAAAACCCTGTTAACTAACATTTTTATATGCTTTCCTGCAAGGTAGTAACAAGTGAGGTCATAAAACTCCAGAAAGACTACTTTTCTTCGAGGATGAAAGGCACACGTGAAGCTAATGAATGACTCAATGAGAGCTGTTATGAGAACATCTGAGATGGAATTTGACTAAGACCACTGACACTTCCTGTAAACACCCCCCCCCCCCACAACCCATGTAGCCAAAGCTGGGACATGCTCAGAAAGCCAGACTAAAAATGTAAACAAAGACCTGATTCAAAACAAAAAATCTCTAAGACTGTCATTTTAAAAGTTTCTTACATGCACACTTATTTCCATACTTTTCATTTTTCAGTATAAGCTGTATATATACACTGTGTTATACTTTCATATGTTGATGTTACGGCATAGCATTTTATATATGGAAATCATATTATTCCATTTTTACAGGTTCTATTATGCTAAAAAGCAACTACAGATTTGTATGGTTGACAGAAAAAATATATATATAAACTGCTTATTTATATATTTAACATGAGTTTTGTTTGGCATTAATGAAGCAGTTTGAATAATGTGAAGAAACTTTGATAATATTTTAATTTAACCCATATTCAAATGTTAAGAATATTTTATTTCAATTGGATTTTATTTCCAATTCTTTAATATTACCATAATTATTTGAATAATGTTCTCTCCACTAACAATATCATAAGTATTTTGAAAGTTTTCTGCATTTTAGATACTGTAATACCTAAATATACAACTGCATTAATTTCCCAATAATAGGACATGCAGGCAGTTGGTGTGACAGAGCAAGATGCAGAGGATAGGAAGAAATGGAAAGAGATGATCCACTGTGGCGACCCCTAACGGGAAAAGCTGAATGATGATGATGATGATGATGATTTGAATCAATTAATTTAGTTGAACTTTATAGTTTATTAGAATTGTATTTATTTTATTGTCATCAAATGTTAAACTAACCTTTCAGTTCTTCTAACACACAGGCCATGCATTCCATACAGGAGCTGATATTCAATAACGTAAGCATCACCACCAAATGCTACATTTTTTTGAAAGCTGTAGAATTTTTGAGTTACAAGTCTTAACTACTTTAAAACTTTCAGTGCTATCATTATATCTTATTGAGTTTGCCAAACGTTCCATAGCTAATGCAAATAAAAAAAAATGAAAAAGTGAAATAGGACAGCTTTTTCTGTATCTCTAGCAATTATGTCTTCAGAAACATAGTCTACAATTTTAATGTTACATATTCAATTGCTGTAGCCCCTACTTACTAATAGGATATACAAGTCTGAAAAGCCATAGGTTTCTGGTATATTAAACAGGTCATACATTTGACAATTTATTAATATAACATTGATAAGGACTTATTTCATTCATGCTGAGCTTTAAGATCCCATGTTTCTTATGTTTGTCTTCTGTTTGAGTCATGGTTACAATAATGTTTGACAGTTAGTACATGTCTTCTGAGGTTCTTTTTCATTCACATTTTCATTGAGGTTAGGGGCTACTGTTATTCCATGGACTTTTCAATTATTTTGTTCTCCTACTGCCACTCCCTCCTCTGTGGATTTAGTCCCACTAGGTTGATGGCCTGTTTTCAGGGTAGACCTGAGGTGGTATTTATACTACTAGGAAAAATATGGTCTGAACATCAGGGACCTTCCCCTATGACAGGAAGGTACATGTCTCCTGTTTCTAGAGCAGTGACAGCTGAGATGAGAAGAGTGAGTTTTAACATGGCAGAGACCAGAGTAGAGGCAGAGAGAGAAGACTGCAGATGATCCAGAAGACATTTTTTTAAAGAAAGTTGTTTAAAAATGCTGTGAGTTGTGATAAATTGGCAAGGGAGGATAAGGAGAATTAAATCCAGTTTATAACCCTCCAGTCACTAGGGTTGCAGCATAGGATGCTACTTTAGATGATGGAGGAAGAAGAACAAAGGGCAGCCAGGAAATGTGCAGGGACATCATGGATAACATTTGGAAAGGGGGTAGAAAAGGAGAGAATATTATAAAAGAAATAGAGTTAGAAGGGAGAACTTAGAAGGGGAAGAGGAAGAAATATATGAGTATATTGTCAGAAAGTGGCAGTACAGAAGAAAAAAACGAAGTACAAAAAGAAAACAGCAAGAATACAAGCAAAAACGTAAAGTATTGAGCAGGTATGATTTATGGGTCAGTGCAATCAAACCATTGGGCATAAAAGTCAGAGGGACATAAAAGCACAGAGACTTTTGGAGACATTAGTTTTAAAACAAGGGAAGGGTGACTACGTTTTTGGAATATTACAAAGTAAAAGACCATGTTTTCCATGGAATGATTATATGATAACATCACAAACTGACATTTTGGAAAGAAAAGTAACGATACAGTTTCAAACTGATAAAGAAAAAGAAGATTTGGAGAATTTTTTTAAAGACAAAATGTGAAACTATTGACAAAAAAAAAAGATAATAGGGCTGTGAACAGGAGGGGTGAGATTGTGTGGTTAGTTTAAAAACTGAAATGAAAAGTTAAAACATATACCAAGTGTCATAAATGTTAATGGTAATAAAGGCATTTTCAGATATTGGAGACAATCAAAAATATGTTTTTGCAGGTCTGACGCACATTTAATTGAATTGTGTGCAAAGAGATGCATGTAATTTGTGGAAAGAGATCAAACTGCAAAAACATGTATTACGTGTTAAAATGTAGGAAATAGTCACCTAATAATGGATTGAAAGGAAACTATGAATAAGAAAAATGTATGCAAGAAAACACTTTTGAAACAGAAAAAAAGAGTTATTGAAGTACTGAAAGAAATTGAAAGTGATGGGTAATGAGGATGATGAGGAGGAGCAAAATGTAGAGAAAAAACACAGACAAAAAGAATCATTGGTGTATAAGGAAGATGACTGACAGGATGAAGAAAGTGATGAAGGGAAAAGTGAAATAAATTCTATAGGAAATGGAGTAAGAGGTAAAAAGGAAGGAAAAGCATGTGATAAAAAAATTAAGAGAAAGAAAAAAGAAAGATAAAGGATAATGTGAGTGTTATACCAGTAAATGTAAATGTTGCTGTCAATAATGTAAAGCTAATTGTATATCAGTTTTGTGAGGAAAAAGAAAAGCAATATTATGTGTTTAAATGATGTGAGAAATGCTAAAAGAGATAAAAGGGAACAACTAGAATATTTATGAGGAGAAAACTTGTGTGGAACATAGCTGCAGAAAAATGTTGGGGCTAGCAATGATGATTAACAACGACCAAATTATAATATTAGATCATGTTATTTCATAGTTTCATAGTATAGTACTAGGCTATCTGCCCTGGGGCATTTGTAAGCCTAGCCATAGTGATGTGGCTTTTGCCACCCCATGAAATAGTACAAAAATGTACAGAATAAATCTAGAATACTGTGCCTCTGTCTAGTAGTGACACCATGAAGATCCCCTTATATAATAGTATTAGTTTACTGTGCCCCTGTCTAGCAGTGACACAGATGTGACCCCTGGGGTAAACTTACGATCTCCCATCCACTCATCAAGATTTCTCTTGAAGAGAGTCAGTGAGGGGCTCTGCCTAATACGAACTGGGATCCTGTTCCAAAGCATGGGAAGCCTCTGGGTTATGAATCTATCCCTCCAGCATGTCCTATTCATACTTGTGCCGAGGTTTAAGTCTTTAGCTCTCGTGGGCCTGATGGATTTGGATTTTTTGAGGTGGAGCGTGTCCATCAGATCCTGATTGGACATGGCCTTGTACGTCAGGCAGAGATAACCTCTGAGCAGGCGGTATGCTACTGAATAGAGCTGAAGTTTCTTTAGTCTGGCAGAATAAGACATATGTTGGAGACCCTTGATCCTTTTGGTGAGGTATTTTTGTGGTCTCTCCAGCTGTTACAAATGCCGGGTGAGGTACATACCAAATGGGGCATTGTACTCAATCATGGGTCTGATGAGGGAGGAATATAGGGGTATAATGACATCCTTGGATCTGGATGTGAATCCCTTCATGATGAGGTGTGCAAGGTAGAATGTTTTTCTAACCACTTTGGCAACGTGGGTGTCAAATGAGAGGTCGCTGTCTACTTGGGTCCCTAGGTCTCTGATTACTTTTTCCATACTCAGTGGGTTGCTGTCTATGTGATAATTTGTGGGTACTTTATTTTTTCCAAAAGGGATGATTATACATTTTTTGGCATTTAGTTTAAGGCCGTGACTACGGCACCAGTTGTCCGTTTCAGTGAGGCCCTTTTGTAGGATGTGTGTGTCTGCTGGTGTATCGACTATGGCGCCTAGTTTGCAGTCATCTGTGAACTTTGTCAGCCACAGCCCTCCCATGTTTGCTTTAACTTCTGAGAAATAAATGCCAAACAAGAGGGGTCCCAGGACAGATCCCTGTGGGACACCACTTGTGACTGGCTTTGAGTCTGACATTGCTCCAGCGATTTTAACTTTATGGGTTCTGTCCTTTAGCCAGTTTGCAACCCATCTAGTGACATAAGGGTTTACTTTTAAGCTGTTTAGCTTATCTATGATGCCTGAGTGGGGTATTGTCGAAGGCCTTAGCCAAGTCCAGGTATGCTGTATGGACTGCTTTGCCCTCATCAATGGCTCTAGTGACTGTTTCGAAAAAGTCAACCAGGTTTAAAAGGCAGGATCAGACCTTTACAAAGCCGAACTGGGTGGGGTCAAGTGTCTGTAGGTCCCCTATGTCTCTGTTTATGAGTTCCATAATGATTCTTTCCATAGCTTTGCAGACCAGGCTAGTTAAGCTTATGGGGCGGTAGTTTCCAGGGTCTGTAGAGGCACCCCCCCTTGTGGAGTGGGACCACTGTTGCTGTACGCCAGTGTTCAGGTACATATCCCGAAGTAAGGCTAAAGTTAAATAGCATTTTTATGTGTGGGTTTAGCTCCTCTTGGAGTTCACGTAACACGCACCCCAGGATACTGTCAGGTCCCATTGATGCTGTGTTTTTTGCTTTGTTTAGGGCGGTTCTCACTTGGACATCTGAGATGACAGGGAGATTACATTCAGCTGGGATAAGTATTTCTTCTTTTGAGGGTGAAGGAGGGGAGAAATTTGCACTGAACCGGTCAGCCAGAATGTTAGCAATATCTGTGGGTTCAGTGTATTTTTTGTTGTTGTGAACCAACTCTGAGCATATCTGAGGGTTTCCAGGTTTCTAACATAGCTGAAGAAGGCTTTGTGGTTATCTTTAGTGTCCTTAGCGATTTTTCTCTCAAAGTTTGCCTTGGATGTTTTATGAGAGAACGTAGTTTTCTGCTAATGTTGATCAGAGATGTCTTCCCTTCATGGGATTTCGCTCTGACGTGCAGTAGCTTCCTTCTTTTGTTATACAATTTGTTTATGGCTGAGGTCCACCAGACAGGACGCTTACATTTGGTGGAGAGGGACTCGGATTTGTTTGGGATTGCATGATCCATGCATTCTTGGAGATGTCCATAGAAAGCATTTGTGAAGGATTCAGCATTGTGGGATGTGGTATCCACTGGCACAGTGGGCTTAAAGGATACCATCTCAGTCTTAAGAAGAGTGAAGTCTGCTTTTGAGAAGTTTTTCACTGTGGTCTTTTGTGCTGGGGTGGAGGTGGGATATGTATATCCAGGGTGATTAGTTTGTGGTCAGATCTCACTAGTGAGGGGTATACTTCCGGTGTGGAGCATTTTGTCCCCATGTTTGTGATGATCAGGTCTAGTATATTATCTCCCCTAGTGGGAGAGGTGACTAGTTGTTCCAGTGCATTTGAATTTATGAATTCCAGGAACCTTTGGGCTAGGGTATTAGGGCTAGAATAATGTACCCAATCTATGTTTGGGTAGTTGAAGTCTCCCAGTATGATGGTATTTTGTGATACATTCATATCCTCCAATGTCTTCAGGAAGGCTGAGTCAAAAAATCAAGAAGAGTATCTGTAGATAATATAAGAATAAAGGGTAAACCAAAGAGTTATTTTAACTGTTAAAAATGTATGTTGTTGTGAATACAAACATTGTGGTGTTAGGAAATTGTAATTGTAGCACACAAATCAAAATGGGGACATTTGCAAGAGATATAATAAAGATGAGAGAAGTGATAATGGTAGGGAAAATGAAAATAGGGAAAGGAAAACATTTCACATATGTAAGAAATCACGCAAAGACAAACATTTTATTATTTATTCAGATAATGTGAAAGAAATAGAAAGAATAAAAATAAAAGCAGAATTTTCAGATCATGAAGATATGTAGACAGTTGGGAGGAAAGAAAAGAATTAAAATAGGAAAATGACAAGTTGATTGGGCTCTGTGTGAAAAAGTTATTTGAAGAAACAAAGATTATATGTGAAGAACATAAAACAATAAAATTTTTATATGATAAATGGACTAATTGTTCATTAGCATATAAAATAAGGATTAAAGAGGCATGCATAGGATTAGGGGAAAAACATTTAGAAGATGCAAAGAAAAATATAGAAAAATGAGATATGTTGGAAAATGTAGGAGTAAATAAAGTGCATGTAGAGATGGAAAGGGAACAATGCAAAGAAAAGAAAAAAGGATGTAGAATATATCAAGAAGACAAAAATTGCTGGCAGACAGCAAGGAAGAAGAACTAATTCATTTGTGAGTAAAAAGTAAAAAAAAAGAATATAGCAATAGAGAGCATTACATTGGACAAGGATAAGAAAATAATAAATTAAGATGAGCTACAAAAAGAAGTGATAAGATATTTAACTGAAAAATTTAGGAAGAATTTATAAGAGAAGAAAATGGAAATTAGAGAGTTTGAATGAGAAAGGATATAACATATTAATAAAAGAACTGTTGAAGAAGTAACCATTAATTAAAATTCAGTGTCAGGACCAGATGATTTACTTTATAAACGGTATAAAATATGAAAAAATAACAATATAAAATGTTACCTGGGTTGTTTAATGAATTTGTGAAGGAGTTATTAAATTGATATGGAAAAGGGGGTAAAGATACATTAGCTAAGTGGAGAACTGTAACCTTAATGAATAATGATTTTAATTTATGAAAATAATGCAAACAAGAATGAAAAAGTATGTACAATACGAAGGAATATATGGTATAAAAAGAAGCAAGTAAAAGAAACATTAATGATTATTAAGGAGGCAGTGTATAGCATTACAAGGGAAAAGATGCTAATGAGAATGTTAAAGAAGGTGGTTCTTGTGGTACACCAGTGGTAACAGGGAAATATGGAGAGATGGTGGTTGCCATTTCACTGACTGATATCTGTTTGACAGGCGGCATTTAAACCATAGAAATGTGGGCTGAGATAGATCTAGTGAGGACATTTGAAGGAGAAGTTTGATGTGACAAACTATGTCAAAGGCTTTAGACAAGTCTAGAAATAAGGAGAACACTAGTTTGCTATTATCTCTGGTTTTACTGACAATATCTATAAAGATTTGAGGTGTAGTGCTATGGGAAGGATGGAAGTAATGTTTTGTTGGGGATAGGAGTACTTCCTGCAGGATATAGTTTAGTACTTTTTTTTGAATACATTTTAAGTATTTTGGAGAGGTGGGATAAGATTATAATGGGTCTAAAGTTAGTAATGTCTAATGAATTTCCTCCATTGTGTAGAGAGATAATGTGTGATTTTTTCCAGATAGAGGGACTGCATGGTTCCTGGACTGACCTGTTTATAAGGATTGAGGCAGGTTAGGCAATGTTATCAGCTGCTATTTTAAGGTTCTTGCTTAAAAGGTAATTAGCAGAAGTAGTACACAATTTGATTGTATTTAAGAGTAGTTTTATGTAGGATGTGGGCACAGGTTTGAAGGTGAAAGTGTATGTAGCGATATGTGGCTATTGGGCAGGGTTGGGAATGGATTTGGGGAAACCTTGGTTAGGGATTCTATTACTATCTATGAAATAAGAGATTAATTCTATTGCAGTTTTGAGTGATACATTACTGGGAGAAGGGTTAGGGCTGAATTTTTGATCAGGATGTTAAATATTTTTAATAGCTAACCAGAATTTTATAGGACTGTGCTTACTATTGTTCTGAAAGTTGTTATAGTATAGTGTTTTGTCCTCATTTATTTGTTTTATTAGTACAGTTAGGAAGTGTTCTGAAGTTTGCAAGATATTGTGGTGTTTTGTATTTTTGCCATTCTTTCCAGACTTTTTCTTTATCCTGCATTAGCATTCTACTCTTTTTGTATGCCCAAATTGTATTATTTGTTTTTAGTTTCTTCCTTCGAGGATGTGCAAGGGTATTTAGGAAAGTTGCACTGAATTCATTTATGGCATCATCTAAGGGAAGGATTTTTAGGATTTTCCAGTTAATAGATGATAGGGTAATACTGAATATTTCTGGGGTAAACTTAGGTTGCTTGTTATTTTATAAAGGTGCTGTTAAACTGGATGTGTGATACATCTGGTTGTATAGATTTGGGAGATGGTCATAGAGTGTCTGACTTTGTAACTGTGGCAGTGAATTTACTAGTGTCTGATACTAAGATCCAGTCTAATAAGGAATTTGATGTTTTACTATAATGTGTAGAGTTACTAATTACTTGTGATAATCAGTATAAGTACAAAACAGATTTAAGAGTGTTAGATATTATCTCTAACCAAATGATATTGACATTACCTAGTAGTATTTTTTTTCTTGTGAAATTGTTATGGATATTTAATGTAGGATATCTTCGGTATTTTAACTTCTCCAAATCTTTTGGGTTTCTAATACCATGATGGGAATGAACCACATTCCTAAGTCAAAGTATGATTAAAGTTCATGAAAATAGTATTGTTTCAATCTGTGATGTCAGACAAAAGTGCTCTTCGCAGCACCCGCAATGTGCCAAGTAATAACTCCTCCTGCAATTTGTAGGGGATTACATGGATTGGTAACTTATCTAAATACAATTGTAGATTCTTTTTTTATAAGACCCATTGCTCCTACTACTGTTGGAACTGTCTGGATATCTATCTTCCACATTGCTCTCATTTCTGCCTGCAGATCCTGATATTTTATGACTTTGTGTTTCTCTGTACATAAGACTCTGTAGTCACTGGGTGTGGCAATTTCAATGATCAATGCTGTTTTTCTTGGACCACTATATCTGGTTTTCTAGCATCTATCTTTTGAACAGTTGGTAATGGGTGATCCCATGTGATATAAACTTAATTATTTTCTATGATGCTTTGTGGCTCATGTTTCCAGTGTTCTTCAGCCACTTTGATACCATAATGTTTGCACAAGCCCCAGTGCAACAGTCTTGCCACATTATTATGCCTTTCAGTATACTGTCCTGCTGCCATTAGCATGTTGCAACCAGCTACAAGGTGAGAGACTGTTTCAAATTTAGTTTTACAAAACCTATGTTTGTCTGTTCTCCCACATGTTCAATGGACTTTATAAACCAGCATGTACATAGCCCACTATCTTGGGCTGTCAATATTAACCTTCCATCTCTTGGTTGAAATTCGCCTCTCCTTAACCATTCCTGCATTCATTCCTGATCAACATGAGGTTCTTCCAGAAGTTTTTTATACTTGCAACTTTTACTACATTTGGATCTTAAAAAAACACAAGGAACAGCCCCTATACTGAATAGACACACCATCAGAATAAAAAACAATGTAACAGCAAAAAAACAGTAGTCTAACCACGAGCAGTATGTAATAAGTCAAAAGGCAGTTCAAATAAGTCACTCACAGCGTCTTCAAAAGTAAAAAAGTAGTATATTTAATCCATGGAACAACAGAGTAAGCGCTTTCGCGTAGGATCACCTACGCTTCCTCAGACATGTCTGAGGAAGCGTAGGTGATCCTACGCGAAAGCGCTTACTCTGTTGTTCCATGGATTAAATATACTACTTTTTTACTTTTGAAGACGCTGTGAGTGACTTATTTGAACTGCCTTTTGACTTATTACATACTGCTCGTGGTTAGACTACCGTTTTTTTGCTGTTACATTTGGATCTTGTGAGGTCAGCAGATATGAGTGGAGTCCCACGATTGCAGATCTATACATATAATCAATTTCAAGGAGGCCCATCCCTCCTTCGGAACCGGGAATATATAATCTTGGTATACATTGATTTTTATACATCATTTGGTGAGCATGAAGCATCCTTCTTGTTTTCCTATCTAATCTATCCAACAAATATTGGGGCCAGTTAATCACTCCAAAGCTGTAAGTTAGGACAAGAAGAGCAAATTGGTTTATAGCTTGGATTTTATTCCCAGATGTCAATGCTGTTTTCAGAATTAATTCAAGTCTTCTAAAGTATTCCTTACTAAGTTTTATTTGGATTTGTTCATGTTTTATTGTTGAGCCTTCATCAATTCCCAAATATTTAAACACTCCCTCTTGCTCAGGTTCTTTTATATCACATTCTTGTCCCAAATGGATGTTTTCCTGGTGCTGCAGTTTTCCTGCTTTGAAGATTGTTTTGCACACTTATCAAGCCCAAGCAGCATTCTTATATCATCTGAAAAAGTTTTGACAACCTGCAGCTATGCTTTCTGTTCCTCATCTGATGAGCTACACAGTTTTAAATCTTTGACAAAGAGAAGATGAGAAGTCTTTATACTTTGTTGTTTTCTAGGAGCCAAATTGTAGCCATGTCCTAAGCTGTTAATTAAATAGCGTAATGGGTTAATTGCAAGGCAGAATATCAACAGTGACAAAGAGTCATCCTGGAATTTCCCCCTTTGAATTTTTATCCCTGGGATAATAATCTGTCCTTTATAATGGCTTAATTGCAAAGTGGTCTGCCATTATTTCATTGTCACTGTAATGTAGTCGATCAGTGTAGGGTGTATCTTTTACATTTTTAAGCACTCTTATCCATGAATGTGGGCTACTATCAAATGCTTTTTTTATAATCAATCTATGCCATACTTAAATTCTTCCCCTTTTTACAGTTCTCCAGTATGACTTTATGTAATAACAAATGATCCTTTGCTCCATATGACATTTATTGCCTTTTTCTTCTACTGCCATAATTGAGTTTTCTTCTAAATGACTATAAACTCTGTTGGCATGAGTTCCCATGTATAGTTTATACATCGTCAGAAGGCAAGTTATTGGTCTATAATTTTTAGGGTAGCTTGCAGGTTCACTCTTATGTAGGAGCATTGTCTTGCCTGTTGTTAGTCAGGTTGGTGACTGTTTGGGGTGTGCATATAAATAGTTCTTACTCATGGCAGTTAATACTTTTAACCAAAAGTTAGATACTGCATGTGGGCCTGGGGGGGTTTTATATTAAAGGCTTTTCTTAACTTTGTTTCAATCTCTCTTGCTGTTACTTCATCCCATTTCATATCCTGTACCTTTAAGCTTCTTATTCTTTTGTTAAATTTTTCTATCTATTTAGCATCTCTGTTATGTTCTACAGGATCTTCATAGATACTTCTCCAAAATGTATACATTACCTGTATTTTTGGCGGTCTTTCAATTCCTTTTACCTTGTTTCCTAATTCTCTATAAAGCTTTTTGGGGTCATCAATAAATTGTTTATTTTGTACTTTTCCTTTATATTTATCTGTGCATCTTCGAAGTTTTTCTGCCTGTGCTGAAATCTTTAGTTTATTTGCGATAGTGCATGATAGATCCTGGAGTGTTCTAATACTGCGCATTGCCTTTATCACATCTATCTTTCTTAGTATTTTTGTTGATCTATTCCCTCTTCCTTATCTTCTAAAAGTGAAGCTTCTTGTCTTAATTGCCTTATAGTTTCCCCTATTCGATACTTCCATGACGGTATTCGATTTCACCCCTTCCTTTCCCTCACTCCCCTGTGTTCTTGTAGTAGAACTTTATCAGTTATTAAATTAAAAGCACAATAATATATCCTGTTTACTTCTGTTATACCACATGGATCTCTATGGACAGTCCTAACTATTCCATTCATTTGTTTTATCAGACTTCTGACTTTTTCAGTTTCATTGACTTCTGCAGCCTGTTTCTCTCATTGATCTTAATATATGTATCCATGTCTACTAAATCAAGCAACTCTTCTTTTAGCTCATCTTATTCCAAACTGAGGGCACATCGTTTGTTTTCCATTTCCTGCGGGCATTCTATAGGAAGTGCTATAGCATCTTCTTGTGGCACCTTCTCTTCAGTTTCATCCTGTGTCATCTGTTGCTCTGTCATATGGGAACTCACTGGCCTATCATTCAATATTGACTGCATCAGAGTTTCCAAAGTTTCCTCTTCCTTTCCTTGCTGTCTAGCTTCAAGTATATGTTTATACTGGTTTCTGTGGACGGCTCCAAAATATCTTCATATGGCACCTGACCAATTGCTTCCTGTTACACTGGTTTCCCCTTAATTTGGATATCCATTGCTCTATCCTGTTGTGGTGCTTTCTTGATTTCCTGCACCGAATCCTTCACTTTGCAGGTAATCCATAATCTCAGTTTCTGTTTCTTTAAATTCTCCATTACTAAACTCCTTTTCTACTTTTCCTCTTTGTCTTCTTATTTTTTTGTGTTGTAAAGTTTTTCATGTCTGGATTCCTTTGCCTGTATTTCTCCAAATATCTTTGGTGCTGCTGTTTTTGTATTGGTTAGTTTTGCTTTCTCCTTTGCATAAATATTACACCATATTAAATCTATTTTTCATTCCTATGTCCATTATTTCTTCTTCAGATGTCACCTGATCTTCTTGTTTCTCCTTACTTTGGGGGCTCACTCCATCATGTTGTGATGTAACCTGGGTTAGGACCTTCAACACCAAATCCTTCACTTCACATGCATTCCATAACTTCAACTTCTATTTTTTTAACTTCTACTTTACTAATCTTTTCTACTTTCCATCTTTGTGATACTTTTTTTATTATGACATTTTCCATATTCATATGCCTTTACCTGTGTTTCTCTTCGAATATCTTTGGGGCTGCTTCTTTATTTTGATTAATTTGGCTTTCTCCTTTGCATAAATATTGCACCATATCAAATCTCTTTCTTTCCCATGTCCATATTTCTTTTTTATACTTTTCAAATATTTCTAGGTTTTGTTGTTTATATTTTTAAAGTTCCTCAGATGCTTCTTTTTCCAAACAGATCAAAGTTTCTTGAGCTATACATTGTTTTTCACAAATCTGAAAATTTAATTTGAAGCTTCTTCTAGTGTAGCTATAACGGAAAGATGTAGATGATAGTAATACATGTTTGTTTACATTTGTTTTTTTCCCCAGGAAAGTAGTAAGAAGCTCCACTGAAATGAATTTTGGAATTGGTTTGTTGCAAGGAGAAATGTTGTAGTTGCTGGAAAATATTAAAGCAATGCCATCATCTTTCCTCTTTATATGATCATTATGGATGACATTATGGTCAGAAGGAGTATAATTTCAAAGTTGTTCTTGCTGGATTGATGCCAAATTTCAGTTATAATGAGAATATTGGGATTGTGTAGGATAAGCCAGGCATGTAGTTCAGTAGTCTTATATCTTATGGCAGCAAAAGTTAGATTACCAGGGTTGGGTGTTGATTGTTGTGGGGTTACAGTACTATGCAGAAGAGAATTGTTTTGATGTTGGTTCTGATAGGTAGGGCAAGGATTAGAGTGAATTTCTCCTCCTTGGAGAATTTTAGTATATTGCTATATTATTGATTCTTGTTTTTTGGAGAGAATTTATTCCTCCTAATTTTATTTTGATTTGAGTCAAAATGGAATTAATCAGTCTATATCTAGGGTAAAGATGAGAGATGTCATTAAATTAGTATGGATAGGTGGCTGGGACAGAGTTGGAAAATGTTAATAGCTGTTATTGAGGTGTGGCAGGATGAGAGATGGCTCAGCAGAAAAGAAAAATAAAGGATAAGCTGAGGAGTGACATGACTAAGAAAGGGGATCTATATTTTATTGAAAGCAAGCACTGGGGAAGTAGGGATCAAGAAGGAAACAAGAAGTTGCAGGGCTGTAGGACATTTGGTGGAGGTAGAGTCTGAAAGCTGGCAGAAAGTAGGTATGAAGGAAGTATTTTCTATGAAGAAAGAGTTAGCTTGCCCAGGTAACTTCTCTTATCTTTACGAAATGTGAGAAATGGGTGGGTTTGAAAGGATACAGTATGAAAATGTAGCAAAGTCAAAAAATAGTGAGGGCTTATTTGGGGAAAGTAGAACTTGAAATGTAGAATAATAGACAGCTACTGTTGGGAGTGGTCTGGATAAGAATGGATATAGTGCAAAGCAGAATGGGAGGGAAATATGTTGTTGGGAATGATAAATGTTAGATGGAAGTTTGGAAATAGGAAAATATAAACAGGAGTATTTGTATGATAGTAGGGTTGTTTGGATAGAGTTACTGAATGAGTGCAACAGTATAATAGTAAAGTAAGAATGGGGTAGGTGGGAAATGGAGGTAGGGTAGTGGAGTGAAGAGAAGTTGAGTATAGCAGGCTTCCCACCCTCAGGTCAACTATTACAGAGAGCAATCAGTTTATAGGAAGTACAAAACAATTAACAAGGAAGTACAAAGTGGAACAGTTTTTCATTTATTTAATGAATACAGGAATCAAGAAGCTAAGGAGATGAAGTAACTGGCACATACAGTGTAATCTAATAGGCAAGGACTACTTTTTTGGGCAGAATATCACAGTCACTTTCTAGCATGGGAAAGGCACACATTTGAATAGTTCAAGTTAATACACAGCAAGAATTGTCATTTTAAATTTGCTTAGACTGCAAAATGACAAAGTTCTCCATGAAAACCTTCAGAAGATGTGTTTTAAAGTGGAGCTCCTGTGGTACTGATATCTGGATTGGATGTAATGACCGCAGGCTACTTCACAACAAAGTTCTCAGTGAAAACCTTTGGGAGTTGAGCCTTGTAGAAGACTTCCTGCAGTATCAGAATTGGGCCTGGATGTAGTGACCAGAAACTAATGCATAATGACAAAATTCCCAGTGGAATCCTTCAGGAGTTGGGTCTTCTTGTGAAGCTTTTTCAGTATTGATATTACGACTGGATGTAGTGACCACAGGCTAGCTATTGCACAATGACAGTTTTCAATGAAAAACTTCAGGAGTTGGGTCTTGTAGCAGAGATCCTACAGTATCAGGGTCAGAAATGAATGCAAAGACCACAGGCTATTGCACAATGACAAAGTTGTCAGTAAAAAACTTCAGTATTTGGACCTTGTTGTGGAGCTATTGCACTACTGCAGTGAGGATTTGATGATATGACCAAAGGCTATTGCACGATGACAAACTTCAGTGAAAACATTTGAGTTGGGCATCGTGGGAATTCTCCTACAGTACTGAGGTCAGGATTAGATGTGGTGACTACACACAGTTGTGCAATGATAAAATAATCAGTAAAAACCTTCAGGATTTGGGCCTTGTGGCATAGCTCCTAAATTATTGGGGTCAGCATGGATGTAATGACCACAGATTCTTGCACAACGACAAAGATCTCAGTAAAAATCTTCAGGAGTTGGGCTTTGTGGCAGAGCTCCTGCAGTACTGAGATCATGATTGGATGTAGGGACCACAGGCTATTGCACAATGACAAACTTCTCAGTGAAAACATTTACGAGTTGGGCTTTGTAGGGGAGCACTTGCAGTATCAAGGTTAGAATTAAAAATCTTGTAGAGACCACAGGCTATTGTGCAATGATAAATTAATCAATAAAAACCTTCGGGAGTTTGACCTTGTGTTGGATCTGCTGAAATATCAGGGTCAGGACTCAATGCAGAGACCACATTCATGGTCACGAATGAAGGTAGTTGCAGAATGACAAAGTTCTCAGTGAAAAATGTCAGGAGTAGGACCTTGCAGCAGACCTTCTGCAGTATCAGGGTCAGGACTGGATGTACTGACTACAGGCCTTTGCAAGATGACAAAGTTTTCAGTGAAAACCTTGAGAGTTGGGCCTTGACAGAGCTCCTGTAGTATAGGGGTCAGGACTTAGTGATCACACACTATTGCAAAATGACAAATTCTCAGTGAAAGCCTTAAGGAGTTGGGACACGTGGGATAGCTCTTGTAATATCAGGGTGAGGACTGGATGTAGTGACCACAGACTATTACACAATGACAAAGTTTTCAGTGAAAACCTTTGGGAGCTGTGCCTTGTAGCCGTACTCTTGCAGTATAAAGATCAGGACTAGATGAAGTGAAGTCAGGCTTTTGCTCAATGACAACTTTTTTCGTGAAAACCATTGACAGTTGGGCCTTGTGGTTCAACTCCCAAATGATCAGGGTCAGCATGGATGTAATGGCCACAGGCTCTTGCAAAATGACAAAGTTCTAAGTGAAAACCTTCAGCAGATAGGCTTTGTGGTGGAGATCCTGCAGTACTGAGATCAGGATTGGATGTAGTGACCACAGCCTATTGCACAATGACAAAGTTCTCATTGAAAACCTTCAAGAGTTGGGCCTTTTGGTTGATCTGCAGTATCAGGGTTGGGACTGGATGCAAAGACCACAATACTATTGCACAATAACCAAGTTCTCAGTAAAAACCTTCAGGAGCTGGGCCTTGTGTCAGAGCTACTGCAATACTGGTGTCAGGATTGGATGTAGTGGCCACAGGCTAATGCATAGTGATAAAGTTCTCCATTAAAACCTATGGGAGTTTGGCTTTGTGGCAGACCTCGTGCATTATCAGAGTCAGGATCGGGTGTAGTGACTGCAGGCTATTGCACAATAACAAAGTTCTCAGTAAAAACCTTTGGGATTTAGGCCTTGTATTAGAAGTTCTGCCGTATCGGGGTCAGGAATGGAAGTTGAGATCACTGGCTATTATACAATGAAAACATTCTCAGTGGAATCCTTTGGGAGTTGGACCTTTTGGCAGATTTCCTGAATTTTGGGGGGAGGATTAGAGTGGTGTTTGTAGAGTGCATTTGTTGTTTTTTTAATTTTGTATCTCATACAAGTGCTCATAAATTCTTCTTTTTAATTTGTGTTCAGTCTTTCCCACATAAAATGCTTGAGAGCACACGCATTTTGCCAGATACACTATCCTCATGTCTTCACAATTACTACATTCTTTCCCCTCTAGTACATTTTTTTCTACTTTCTAAATACATGGTTTCTTTATTGTAAAGATATGGACATTGAGCACAATGCCCACATTTAAATGTTCCTTTTCTTTTGGTGTTAATACTTCCTGCTTTTGTCATATAATTCCTTTCCAATATGTTCTTTAAGCTGCTAGAATTTTTGTAAACTACTCAGCGTTTCCTTGGTTATTCTTTCTAGGTCCGTAATAGATATGAACATATTCCATTCCCTTTCTATTGTGCTTTTAACCAAGGTAGAACTTGCATTAAATTCTATAACCAGCGCTCTATTAAAGTTCTCGAGATACAAAATAAAAAAGAAACAAATGCACTCTACAAACACCAATTAGAGTGCTTGGATGCACATTACTTATTGTTTATATTAGAAAAGGTGAGAAAAGATGAAAGGGGTGGCTTATGGGAAGAAAGAATTAAATATAGAGAGCTTTGGTGGCAAGTAACCTTGGAAGCCAACAAATGGCCAGGGCTAAATGATTATATCTCAATAGCCCCCCTTCTTAAATTAAGAGCCGCTAAATTATAAGGTTTTAGAACATGAACTAATAGTTTTTAGGGTTTTACCTCAATTATATATTTACTATTGTTTATTATTGTTCATTTATGTTAAAAATGAATTTTTTAAATAGGAGAATGAGGCTTTAAGAAATAGTTTGTAATATATTTAACAACTTCATTTTATTTTCACATACTTTATTCCTTGTAGTAATTTTTTATGTGGCCTAAGAATTTTTTGGCTGCTTGAATTCTCTTTGACAAGATTTTTAAACAGATGATTTATAGTAGATGTTTTAGAATGTTTTTATACAATTATTGTCCTTTACCACAAGGTGGTGCTATAATCAAGTTTGTATCAAGGTTTGATCATTTTTATGATTATTTTAACATGTATTTATTTTTTATAGTACTCAATTACTAATGATAACATTTGTAAGCAACTTCATATTATTTATTTTTCTTAGATGTTTCAAACAGCCTTTTTATACATGAATGTTGTTTTTAATATACATACATACTTTATTTCCACTGTTTTTTTAAGGGTTCCTGTCATACTTAATTGATAGTCTTTGATTGGATCCTTTTAATTTGAAGGTATTTAAATAATCATTGGCGATAAACCAGCCCACATCTGAAGAAGTTACAAAACAAAAACGTATTTGTGTTGTCGAGTGTTAATGTGTTTAGGGGAGTGAATACTTTTAATAAATTTCGTAAACCCGGCTGTTGCTTAGCTTTATTGTGTACCCTACGAGGGTCTATTTTTGAAGATACTTGTGGAATACCTCCTGCAGCATCAATGGCAAGACTGGATGTAGTAATCACAGGCTACTGTGGAATAACAAAGTTCACAGTGAAAAGCTTTGGGAGTTAGACCCTGTGGCAGAGCTCCTGTAGTATTAGGATAAGGACTGAATGTCGGGAACACAGGCTATTATACAATAACAAATTTCTCAGTGAAAATCTTTGTTAGTTAATTCTTGTGGTGGAGCTATTGCACTTTTGGGGTCAGGATTAGATGTAATGACCACTGGCATTTGCACAATGAGAACATTCTCAGTGAAAACCTTTAGGAGATGGTCCTTGTTGCAGAGCTCCTGCAGTATGTAGGTCAGGAGAGATTGTGGTGACTGCATGCACTTGAGCAATGACAACATTCATAGTGAAAAACCTTAGAGAGCTGGTCCTTAGAGCAGATATCCTGACATTTTGGGGTCAGGATTGGATGCAGTGAATATACACTATTACTGCTATACAGGTGATCTATTTCTGAGTCAGACTACTGTTGGGGATATTTATGAATCCCCTGCCTTGTCTTACCATCGTGGCTGTTACACTGAAGCTCTGTATAAATTATTCTTTCCTACCATTCAGTCATTCCCTAATGCCTTTGCTGTAATCCACTTCCAGTAAACCTATTCTTTTCTCTGTAACATTCATTTTTGAAACTATAGACTTGCTTGTCTCTCCATTGCTGTTCTGAAATTGGAACGGATGGCATTTTCATGCTTGCAAGACGAAGAGGCATTCTGCATAAAGACAGCATTTCTCACAATCCACAGAAGTTTGGGCAATATGTGAATCTCTTGTTTGAAAGCTAACAAACTGAAGACTCTATGTGTCTATAACCAGGAAAGCCAGAAAAAATAGTTACATTTAAATTATTTTCACATAAACCTGAAAACTGAAAGCAAATGATCATTTGCATATTAAAATATATTAATCATTTCCTTAAAAACAGCACACTATATTTCTAATATCAACAGTGTAATCAATGAAAGCAGTTTTTAATTAAAGTGAACTTATATGACTGAGGAATAAATAAAAGGAGTGCATAAATGTTGTCTGAATGTGTCTAAAGTTTTTCCTACTTAACATTATAATAAAACACAAGATAACAATATACATCAGACATTTTATTTAGAAAATACCTTAGACTTTTCTTACACTTTTATGTCAAGGCCATACCTATCATTTCTCATTTCATGAAATTATGTTTTATACAGGTTAGAAAATCCATATAATTCTTATAAACCTGTCAAACATATCGCATTTAAGTAATTTCTTTTATCTGGTTTTCTTTGCAGAAATAACAGTATTCCATTTTTTTCTTTTGTTTGTTCCCTTGTATTTTCAAAGTTGAATAATACTTATCAATTTTTTTTTTCATTAATGGTAGCAATGTTATATTTTTGATACTTTAAAGAAGCTGTTTCATGTATCTGTGCAATTCAGAAGCAGCAATTTTATTTTGCCTGGATATAGGATGTAGGCTTTTATGTTATTATTGCTATTTTTTTAACATTTTTTTCTTCTGAAGAGTAGCAGACTTTTTTCTCTTTTCAATGATCCTAGTAGAAAGGTCATTATCAAATCTTAAGGCTGTTTTTGCTGACATTTATTGGCGTATTGGACCATTTGTGTGCGGAAAATTTATACAATAAACCTTGTAGGGGCCATTTTCAACAAAGAGCTGTGGGCTCTCATAATTCTATATGAAAGCCCATCTTGTAACTTTATGTTTTGACAGCAAGTTAATTAAAAGGTTTTCTCTGTTCTCCATCCATTTTTCTAAAGTCCATTAATTCTTGAATTGGTCCTCTTTTTTGTATTTTTCTATACATTCTCCTATTTCTAACAACTGGTTATTCTGTTTTAGTCAATCTTGTTTTTATTTCTTCCTCTGTCAATCTGCCCTCCATATCTGAAACAGATGTTTCAATGTGTGTTATCGTCTCTTCCAGTTGTTTAATAATTTTTGTAGAGTTTCACTTCATTTACTGCAGTTTTCTTGTACAAGTTCCATTTCTAGCAAAACTGTCCATTTTCAAACTAACTCCTATGCAGAAGTCACCACCTGTTGAATATCATTTTAATTGACTTATCCTGGTAGTTAAATCATTAAATAATCATTTTTCAGTTTGATCCAGTATAGTAGTATTGGGGAAGTTGTAAAATGATCCTAGAATTACAAATTCATAGATCTGAGATAGAATCTTGTAGGCAGGGCTCTTAAGAACATAATAACTCCTTTCCCTGTCCAGTTTTTGTGAAAGTTTGCCATCAAAATCTTCAGTTGTCTGTGGTGCACAAGCATGGAGCCACTAGGCAGTGGTCATCTGGAGTGGGGGGAGTAGAGTTGTATCATGCTTTAGTATGCTAAACAAGCATATTACAGGCTGAACTGAGATAAAGCTCTTTATTACTGAGTGGGTTCCAATGATCTTACTGTCTTCTTTCATGAAAAAGAAAAGCAGAAATTATATTCACTTGCAAAGCGGAGGAGCCAATATATATATCTATATATATATATATATATATATATATATATATATATATATATATATATATATATATATATATATATATACACAGCATATCAGTGCCTTTTATAGCAGGTAGTAATAACAACCTTAGCACAGATGTACCCATTTTAGGCAGTAACAATATCACTGACACTTTTATATTTTGCAATGCAGATGTCTAATCATCCTCAACTCTCTTAAATTAATCATACTGTACCTTACCATGCAAATCATCTCCATAAACTGGCTCTTTCAAGTTTTACAATTCAAATGTACAAACCACCCTCAACTCTAAACTCATATATTAATTGTATTACACTAACATGTGAATAATCCCCATAAACAGGCAATTTTATGCTTTTCATGTTACTGCACAAGTCAGAAACTGTGTTTGAGAAATATATTTTATACATGCAAGCATGATGATCACTGAGTTCATATACAATGCACTGAACGGATGTCATTGTCAAATATTTCACTACAATGTGATGATGTACAAGTAATGATGTGTTGACATATGATGGATGTGTTTAAAAATAATTACATAAAAAGCTTTATATACAATTCCATACTATAATCCTAATAATCACTTATATAAATGTTACTGCTGCCATATTTACCATCTCCTTGTCATGTTTGTCAACATGCATTAACACCCTGGTAATTGTTAAATCTTGTGCAAACAATAACTGGGAGGTAATTATGCACATGCTGTTATGTAAGACAGACAGTGCTCATATACCTGGACTTGTGTGCAGATTGGCAGAGTGATACAGTATTTACCATTTGCACTTCACAGCATTTGAATCTCTCAAAGCAAATGACAATTTGCTTTCACATTAAAGCTTGAACGTTTCAGTGTATAAAACTGAATACGTATTTTACCTTAGGTTGTTTATTTATTGCTTAGTACGAACAAATGGAAAATAGTGCAGAGAGCACACTGGGTGCTGACCTTCCAAAAAGCAAAAAAAAAAAAACTGCACTCCCGAGGCACAATGCTTAAGACAGTTTTACAAAATCACATTAAAAAATCTGTTTAATTCACTCACAATTCGAACACACACAAAAAGAAAGAACCAATAAAACACAACTGAAATCACTGTTTTTTATCTCATAACCATTGAGACTTCATCAGATACTACTACAAACCATCACAATCATTTAAATATAGACCTCAATTAGTTATTAAAATCACAGCCATTACATTTTTTTAAAGACATAAACCACCCACTAAAACCACTTACAATAAAGAGAACACTTTCAACAGAAGGACAACTAACTTACATTTAAAACATTTAAAATAATTAAATAAGAAATGGAGGCACCTGAACTAAATGCTAAGTAAGAAATATACATATATATGAAACTATGTAAATACATAAAATGTAAATAAGGGGAATCACTACAATAAAATGTATTAAATTACTACCATCTAGTGGCTAAAATGCTGTACTAAATATAACTAAAAATAGAGATAGACAAAATATAAAAAAGGGTGAAGGATACCTAAGAAATTTGTTTAAAAACAAATTTAATAAAAATTACCTCTCTCATTAAAAAAAAATCTAAAGTAATACATTGAGAAAATAAACTAATTTGCTTAAAGCCTAGCTACTTTTAATTTCAGAAGTGGGGGTATATAAATAGTATAATTTACCCTGGATGTACATTGGCCTGTAGTAATATTTGCCAGTAAGCTTCTCTATATTCTATTCTTTCCTCCTACAAGCCACCTCTGATGCTTAAAAGTACCACTTCTAATACAAAAAAAGAAAATCTTGAATCTTTACAAACCAAAATGCATTTGTAGAGAGCATTATTAGTATCAGAGTTTGCTATATTGTAATAGTGTTCATAGATACTTTTTCTCGGGGCTCTTTCAGTTTTATCCACGTAAAACACTACACATTTTCTACAGATCACTAAATATATTAATCCTTTGCTATCACAATTGCTATATTCCTTTGCATAAATCAACCTGTCTCTACTCAGAATATATATACAACTAGCATTACTGATGTACACACATTGTATACACTTCCCACACTTGTAGTCCCCCTCCTTTTTCCTAGAGCTTCTTAAATTAAACTCATTCTTTTTCCTCTGTTATGTCCTTAATACCCTTACCTTTCTTGTAAATAAATTGAATAGGGCCTTTAAATAAGTTGTCTATGTCTGAAAATGTTTTAGATCCCAGTAGGTTTTCATAGCTGTCGTTATAAGACTAATATCTTTATTAAAATTCATAATATAAGCACCATTATACCTACAATTATTGATTCCTTGTTCACTATCCTTCTTATTCTCACTGTTAGTTGCTGAAGTCTTCTTTAATGCTTCTTCCTTTCTCCCTAATAAAGGAAAATATTTAACTTTTCTACCTCTTAACTTCTTCGATAACTTTCTCTATTAATGTCTCTGGGTATTTACGTTCCATAAACATTTTTTAATTATTTCACATTCTCTTAAGAAATCACTTTCTTCTGAGGTCATCCTTGAAGCTCGTATAAATTGACCGTTTACAATACTTCACTTTTGTTTATAAGGATGGCCACTCTGGAAATGTAAATACATTTTACATCTAAATAATTTATCTTAAACTTATCTATTTTATGTGTAAACCTTAAAAAGTGTATTGTTTGTCCTACATATTCTATAAACTCATACAGCTTAGATTCTGTACTAGTCCAAAAATGCAAATATCATCTAAAACCTTTTTTCTTGCTTTGTTGCTGAACTAACACATTCTGGTGGTACAAGAATCCTCACAGCAACACAGGGAGAATACACAAACTACACATAGACATTGGCTGGAGGTCATTGTAAACTCTCCACTTGGGAGGTAAAGACCTTAATTATTTTGCCAAATGATCTCATAATCAAAGCTGTAATTAACTTATAGAAAGCCTGCAAGGAATTTCTTACCAAGGGAGCCATATGTATTGGTCTAGGAGATAGAATTACATAAGCACAATTGGACAAAAACAATTCTTGTGGCAAAATTAACCTGTTCCTAATAATACATATCCCTAGGTTGTGATGTAACTGATATATTAATTTATATTATTTATTTATTTCTGTACTCTAGCTAAACTCAGAATTGTTATATTTGCAAATGATAACCACAAGGCATTCCTCAATTATGTAAAGAAACAAATGAATAATACCCAGCTTATCTTTAATTACATCAACCACTCAAACATTAGGATATAGCTAACATCCTAGTAGGTAAATTCAAGTCCAACTTCTCCTGTCTGTCACATTAAAATTTCAGTATGTAGTCCAAACTTTCCAACAGCTGTAGTAATGCCCTGTCTGAAGAGTGGGTAGAGATGGGTGAAGGCTGCCAGCCTAGCCAAATAGAATTTGATACATAATTCTGGCATTTGTAAATATAAATGTAAAATACAGGCTTGGGTCTTAAATGTAAAGAAATGCTGTTTCAACAATGTGGCAACATTGCCATCTGCGGTAAGGAAAACTAAGTCAAGCATTTCTTATTGGTCCTTTGAAATTAAAATTACTTTATGTCTGTCCCTTTGAAGTTAGAATTTGGAGTCGATGAGTCTGGAGTAAGCATCCTGCCTATTGTTTTAAGGCTTAAGTTAATGACCAGAATTTACATGTGGAATGTCCTTTATTGCTCTAAGTGTAAAAGAATGTAAATGCAGTTTCTGTCAGCATGGGAACCAGGAAAGTATAAACAAATAATGTAATGTTTTAAACAGTGAAAATATGGTAATGCCTCATCCAAATCCTTTCCTCTCAGGACATCTGCAGAATGGTATTTCCTTACCCCTGTTGTCTCAAGGCAACCTACGATTGGCATTTTGTCTTTCCCACTTACTGGTTCTCTCACCTTTGGTTTACCACCTTGCCTCCGTGGATACCTGTATGCCACATGGGCCCACTGGTTGCATTCAAAACATTTAACCCTAGCTCCTGGACATGTACCTGGACTACTGGCTTCCCCTGCTACTGGCAGATTCTATTGGGGCAGTATGTGCTGCCCACCATGGGTTCCTTTAGACCCATGAGCAGTACTGGGCATCCCCTTCTTGTCCATGGCTGCCCTGCTGGCCAGTTATAGGTCTCTCTTCTTCCCCAACTCATCTGAAGTAAAGTAGCACATTGTCTATCAGCTAACCAGATCCTCATGTCCTCAGGGCAAGTGCTAAGGGCTTGTTCCCTCACCAAAAGGTCTGCCAGCCATTCAAAAGTGGTGACCTGCCATCCACTCTCCCCAGCTATGAAAATAAATGCTCAGTTCAGCAACATATTCACACACACTTCATCTGCCTTGCATCTAGGATCACGAAACTTTTTCCTATACATTTCAGGTGTTAGCTTAAAACAAAATAAAAGACATTTTTACAGCAGTATAATCAAAACAGACAGAGTCAGGCATTTTTGATAAAAAAGTTACAGCTTTCCCATAGAGTAAGGGGATCAGGAACTTTACCCAGAGCCTTTGGTCAACACTATACTGTTTGCATACCCTCTCAAACATATGAATAAAACTATCAAAATTATCCCCCTCTTTAAATTGTGGAAGAAAGTTACTGATCCGTTGTACTTCTGGGGTCCAGTTACTCCCTTCCACATTACTTCCATGACTCTGGCGAAGAGTCAGCATTTCCCTCTCATGCCTCCTCTGATGCTCCTTTTCTTTGGCTTCTATCTCCAAACGCCTGGCCACCAGCTCAAGTCGCTCTAGCTCCAGCTGGATTTTTAAGTCCACTGCAGAAAGGTTGAGCTGTCCATTCTCCGAGGATATTGTATCTCTACTGCCAGTCTGATTGTCCTCCTGGATGCTGTTTTCTGATGCAGCTGTAACCAAGGCTGCAATCAGTTCTGCCTTAGTCAGGTTTCCATGCGCCAGTCCTCTAGCCTGGCACATCTCCACCAGCTAACTCCGTGTCAGCTTTCCATACTCCTCTGCTGACATGTTGCTTGCTCACCTGGACTAAGCTAACAAAAGAAATAAAACAATTGTGATCTGAAGTATTCACTGCGTGGCTGATTTAGAGTACAAAACACCTTCAGAGATCACTGTACATAAGCTACTGGATACACTATACCCATACCACTACAAGCCAATTAGTATTTGCCAACTAATTAATATGTGATGTGATGTGGGTATCCCAACTACTGCAAACCACAAATGAGAAGTGGATTCCACCACTGCCATCACATGTGACACCCGCTCCCTGGCCCAGCAATCAAGGAGCATCAGTCCTCACCACTAACACCAGAGGTGTATAAGAGGAAAGGATAACAAATGCACACAGTAAAGTACAATTTCCCATAAGTGCACACAGAGATCACAGTCAGTCTGGCGCTGGTTGCTCCCTTGCTCTCCAGGTCCCCAATAAGACTCCCCACTGGCATAGCTATAGGGTCCAGATCACAGCCTAACTGGCAAGCTAACCTTCAGTACCATCTCTGTCCAACCAGTGCTTCATGTCCCTGCCCAAGTAGCTGACACACACACACACACACACACACACACACACACACACACACACACACACACACACACACACACACACACACACACATTGAGATAAGTATTTATGCAACTTCACAGACACTCCTGGGAAAGGCTGACATGGATTCTCCAGCTGTGCTCCTTTACCCAGACTATACAGTAGTAATTACTGCCACAACCAGCTAATAATTATCAGCTACCCAAAGGCCTTTACAAGGGTGTCCAATTATTACTGTGCAATGTTATTATTATCCAATTGGTAAGTGTGACTAATCAGTCAAGGCTTATTAGAGTGGCCTTGTACAATAAACTCTATAAATATGCAATGTACTCTAGAGTTTAATTTAACTCTACACAAACCAGCCACAGGTAAAAGATTTTAAACATATTTAATAATAAATACTAAAAACACAAAACAATACTACTATACCACAGTGCTATTTGAGAGTTCAGAGATCCCACAGACACATCAAATAATTCCATAGTACAGTTCTGACATAACAGAAAAACACTTAGAAGTGTGCTTTCTTGTAAAAATAGCTAGGACTATAAAGATTAGACTTAGATAACTTACTTAAGACAACAGGTAGTGCTAAGTTTGGATGTCCAAGATCAAAATGCTTAATAATCTCTGGTTCTCACTGTTTAAATTGAAACTGCAGTTCTGATAAAACAGTACATCATTTGTTCACACTTTCCTGGTTCCCAGGCTGACAGAAACTGCATTTACATTCTTTTACATTTAGAGCAATAAAGGATATTCCACATGTAAATTCTGGTCATTAACTTAAGCCTTAAAACAATAGGCAGGATGCTTACTCCAGACTCATCGACTCCAAATTCTAACTTCAAAGGGACAGACATAAAGTAATTTTAATTTCAAAGGACCAATAAGAAATGTTTGACTTAGTTTTCCTTACAGCAGATGGCAATGTTGCCACATTGTTGAAACAGCATTTCTTTACATTTAAGACCCAAGCCTGTATTTTACATTTATATTTACAAATGCCAGAATTATGTATCAAATTCTATTTGGCTAGGCTGGCAGCCTTCACCCGTCTCTACCCAATCTTCACACCCTGCACAAGGAAGGCCTCGCTGGACACCTGTTGTTTACTTCTCTGATGTCAAAAATGACAATAATGAGAATGACCAAGTTTGTGGATGTTCGCAAGCCTAGAGCCATCATTGTCAATAAAGACACTGATATCCTCCAAGAAGGTCTAACTTGGACAAATGAATGGTGTCAGGATCATGATCTAAAGTTGAACATCAAAAATATAAACTCATTGGTTTCTGAAACGGGGAACAGCCACATAAATGACACCCCCTTTAACTCATTCCCTCCAGTACAGAACTTTTGAGTGTATACCTTTAACTCCCAGTGGGTATGGCTTGAGCCTTTAAAAACCTGAAGTTATCATCTTACATTTCTAACAAATACTAACTGACAAAGTTCAAATATCAATACAATTGTGTTTGCCATCATTTGTGGCTCAAAAAAATATTATGATACCTTGTATGTAGCATGGTTTTGGAATTATTAATGCAAATTTAAACAAGTGATATTTGACGCCTAGAGGCACAGTAGGAGGTAACTGCAGAAATGCCTGGAGGTGCACTCAGCTATCTATACTGAGTTAAAGCAGTTGGTGCTTTTGCAGATCTAGCAACCTTCATTGTTAATAAACTCTCCTTTTGCTCTCATGTATTCTCTGACATAAGAAAAGCCTTCTACCTCATCTAACTGATTACTTACAGCTTCTCCTCTTGGTCGAAAATATATCAATATTCCTCTCTATTCATCCCTCATTGGGATATATCCTAGAATAACTGTGTGCCCTTTGACATGTATATGTCCTAGCACAGAACCCAGTTTTTGAAACTCCAGCATTTCTTTACCAAAAATGCCTCAGACATGAAGTTGCTGAGTTACCTAGTGCTTTTAAATGCCCTGTTGCTCTTCTTGGTCTCCTTCAGACTCCTGTGCCGTAATCTATGTCTGTCCTACAAATCTGCAAATGATCCAGTCCTGTTTGATCTACTATAGCATATCTACAAGGCTGGTAGTGACACAGCTACAAGAGTAAAGGAACATAAATCTATAATGCAACTTAAATAAGTCTTGTTGGCATGACAGATACTGGAGTCACCCACATCTGGACCAACCTTCCACTTTTTGTAAAGGAAACCAGTTTCCTCAATGTCTTCAAATTGACTTGCCCTACATGGGTGGCAAACATGAAGATTACTACAGGCCTAACTCCACCCGCATAAGTCATGGGTGGGGGAGAAAATAGTTCAAATGGCTTAACTGGTCAGGTGTCGACTAGCAACATATGAGCCTGTTATGCGCTGTGTCATTGATTATAATTTATGTTTAACCTTTAAACTGTTTAATCTGTTAAGGCTTGTCAAATCTATTTTTACATTCATGTCTTTTCTTTGTTATATACTGTTCTGTTTATTATGTTATGTAATGCAATCTGATTACTTTCTCTGTTCTAGTTACAGTGCAATGTAATGCAATATGTTTAATTTGTAACTGTGTAATTTTGTTTTGGTTCACCTGGTTTCATATTTATTTTCTGTGTGTATTGAGTTTATAAATGAAAAGACAAACATAAGTGGTTGAGTTTGCCTACCTGTACAAATAAATAGGAAATAAAATTCATAAAATAAATTATTCTGTGATCTTTTGTATTATCAAGAGAGAAAGAAAGTTAAAACTCAGTACATAAAAGAAGTAAGGAGATTCATGAAGATTTGGACATGTGCTGAAGCATATGTTACTGCTGAAGTTTCTGTATATTTAATATAATTTCTTTTAATTTAAATGAACTGCATGGTTCAATTAAAATAAAGCAGCTGCGTCTCTATTTACACAGCAGGGTCCTAAAGAAATTATACATCAGGAAATGCACTCAACTTTTTTTTACAGTTTCATTTTCTGTGGGTGGGTTTAGATTACTGCCAAGGTCATCAGTTAAAAAGAGCAAAATGAAAAACAAGGGACAGCTGTAGTGTTTAAAAAATGAATCTGATGTTTACATAAACTGTCTGTGATAAAGATGTTTGCCTGGTGATACTCAGCGATGCATGGCAGGACAAGGATATGACACAGTCCTGCTTGCATTTCCCAGTAAATTTCTCAGTTCCATTCTTCATGTAGTTTCAACACAAATAATGATATTTCTGTTAATACAGCCATACCTCTCAACCTCTTAGCACAAGGAATTTGGACCAAGCCAAACTAATGGGGGACAAAGACCCAAAATGCGAAACAAATTTTAAATATTGTTCTTGTCGCCTCACAGTAAGACGTTGTCCTGTTCGATTCTCAGCTAGAGCATCTTCTGTGTGGAGACATGTGTGAATGGGCGTACCTTTGTTGAAGGTTGTGCATCAGGGCCGGCAACTTGGCATGTAAAAATCTACTGCCAATCATTAGCGGACCGGAGTGTGGCGACCCCTAACCGGGAAAAACCGAAAGACACACACACAGTTCTTTTAAACTTAGAAAGTTGCTAGAATAAAAAGTGTTCTGTTAGCATGCATTTTCTGATGGATACGAATTCTGTACCCCAAATGTCTGTCATTATTTAGTGACTTCAGTCCTCAGTTATATGCTAGAAAACCACATATTTTATGAGGAACAGACCAAAAATATAAGGCAAAAGTCTGGACATTCTTTGAAAATCCGAACAATTGAGAGGTATGTCTATAGCAATAGGTGACCTGATCATCATATACTAACCTCTATAGAATCCTTATACTGAAGGCTTTCTAGGTGAATGATAATTACTGCTAGTTGCAGAAACTGCATTTATATTTCAGATTTTTTTGTTAGCAAGCCTCGTATGCCTGAAAAGTTTCAACTTTGGCTTTCACAGTAAATTGAATTTGCCAGTGTAGATATATCTGGAAAAGTATATGTGTGTGTGTGTGTGTGTGTGTGTGTGTGTGTGTGTGTGTGTGTGTGTGTGTGTGTGTGTGTGTGTGTATGTATATATATATATATATATATATATATATATATATATATATATATATATATATATATATATATCTATGGATCTACTCTTTGTTGGTTGCCAACTTCAGCGAAAGTGCATTTCAATGAAAGTGCACTTTCACTGAAGCCTAGTCATCGGCGGATCGGCTGACTAAAAAAAAAAAAAAAACCACAAAACTTGTTTTGCAGGGGAAAAAGCTCCCCATGCACCCCACACACTCACCCTACTTAAATATACCAACTCTGAGATTGTGCTACAGTGAGGAAAGGGGAATATTCCCATTCCTTGCTGTATTGTGATCTCTGTACTTTGTTTTCAAAGTTTTGGTACTTCGAACAACTGGTCTCGATCAAGTGGGTTTCGAAGTACTGAAACTGTACAAATGAAGTAGACCCATAAATATATATATATATGTTTACTGGGTAAGTCCAACTTGGAACAAAGCCAATGGTCAGCGGAGGCACGGGGAGAAATGCTCTACTGAAATTTTTTACACACACATACGTGTGTGTGTGTGTGACTGTGTGTCTGTATGTATATATATATATATACATCATGTGGGTTTCCTCCCATATTACAAAGACATGCATTTGGAGTGTTTCTCCCTGGGCCTCCACTGAAAATTGGCTTGTTCCAAGTCAGACTTTTCTGGTAAACAAATGTTAAATAAATAAATAATGTCGACACAAATTGATCGAAATTATGCATGTCGTTATGCTACTATGCATGCATCAACCATTAATCTTGTCACATGCAAAATAATTTAAATAAAAAACACAAAGAAAAGTCCTTTTTTGTGGAGGCACACCAGCTGCTAATTATGTATTCTAACTCCAAGACTACAGAATCCCCGGGGAAAGGGAATATTCCCTTACCAGAGGATTTCAGTCTCACACCTGTTGACCATCTGTTTAGTCGACCAAATTGTATAAACCCAACAGATGTTAAGTCACTTGACAGTGGCAGAGGTACTTATATATATGGGTCTACTACAGATAATTAAACTTTTAAAACATTGACTTTCATGTGGCCGAGACCATATGATCGATGTTTCAGAAGTTTAAACACCTAAAAAAAAAAATAAAACAAAATTCCTGGATGCCCACACTCCCTGCTATTTAAATATACCAACTCCGAGATCATACTACAGCTAGGAAAAGGGAAATTTTCCCATTCTGTGCTGTACGGAGACCTCCGTTCAGAACGTTCAAAGTTTTAAAAATTCAATCATATGGTCTTGGTCATATGAAAGTTGAAGTTTTAAAATTTCAGTCATCTGTAGGGGACCCATATATATTTCTATATATATATATATATATATATATATATATATATATATATATATATATATATATATATATATATATATATATATATATAGATATATATATATAGATATAGATATAGATATTGATATATAGATCATAAGTTCAACATTTCAGAACATTGAGTATCAAAGACATAAGGTCAATGACCTGAAAACATTTTGTTTTTGCAGGATGGCTATTCCCATTGCACTCCCCCAATCCCCTGATAATGATATTTGCTTTACCCATTGCACCCCTCCTCATCATCATCAGCCCCCTTTTTCCCATTTTTTTCTACATGGGGTCGGGGTATTGTTAACTGTCACCAACTCTCTTGATTCAGTGCCGCACTCCTGCCTTCTTCAACACTCATGCCTGACTGTCATAGATCTTCTTTCACAGAATCCATCCACCACTTTGCCGGATGTCTTCGCTTCCTCTTACCTTCTTCCTGTCTGTCCCAAATCTTACTCACCAGATTGTCTTCTGCTTTTCTACACATGTGCCCAAATCACCGTAATCTGTTCTCTTTGATCTTTTCTGCAATTGGAGCTACTTTTTCTTCTGCTCTTATGTCCTCATTTCTTCACCTGTCCCACACTGTGCATCTCACCACCCTTCTCAGGCACTTCATTTCTATCACCTCTAGCTTCTTCAGCTGTTCTGCCTTTACTGCCTAGGTTTCTGTACCATACAGTTGTACCGGTCGCACCACTGTCTTGTACACCTTACTTTTCAGCTTCTTTGACATTCTTCTGTCATAGACTACACCTGATACTCTAGGCCAGTTGACTGCAACCCCTCTGATTCTAGCTTTGACGTCTTTATTCAGACTACCCTTCTCCTCAACAACCCCTCCCAGATGCTTGATGCTGTTTACCTGTTCCACTATCTTCCTGTCTATCTCTATTCTCAGCTTTTTCTGATTTCCCCGATCTGCTGCCATTACCACAGTCTTATCTTTGCTTAGTTTCATCCCATGTGCCTTCAAATTTGCATTCCATTCTCCTATCCTTTGCTGAAGTTCAAGCTCAGAGTCTGCTTGTACCGCCACATCATCTGCATACAGCAGCTTTATTGATCTATCCCCTCCAACCTGTTTGCTCATGTAGTCCATCACCAGTATGAACAGTAGTGGGCTCCGAGCTGAACCCTAGTGTACACCTACTCCCACTGGGAACCCCTCAGTGAGGCCGAACACTGTTCGTATTGAGTCACTGGGTCCTTGTACATAGCCTGCACTAATTCTACCAATGTTTCTGGGACTTCAAACCACTGTAGTACTGCCAAGATCAGCTTTCTTGGGACCTTGTCATATGCTTTCTTGTCATATGCTTTCTTGTCATATGCTTTCCATTGCACTCCTATCCCTGGCAAATTACATATGCACTCCTCCTTCCCTTGCTAATTGCATATAATTCCCCCATTGAATTCCCCCATTCCCTGCTAATTACATATACTTGCCCCATTGCACTCCCCCATCCCTTGCTAACTACATATACTTGCCCCATTGCAGTCCCCCATCCCCTGCTAATTACATACCCTTGCCCCATTGCACTCCCCCATTCCCTGCTAATTACATATACTTGCCCCATTGCACTCCATCCATCCCCTGCTAATTATATATACCAACGCCAAGATTGAGCTGCAGTGGGAAAAATAGCAAATTTCATGATCCTCACTGTCCCAGAACCTCTGTAATAACAGTCTTCCTGCCCTACTAAGCATTCAGTGTTTCAGGCTACTGACCATAAATCTTTTGATGCTCAACATTCTGAAATGTCAGTCTTATGAAAAAGATCCATATATACATCTGTCTATAGATAGAGAGATGGCTAGAGAGATAGATATATGTGTATATTTCTGTCTATCTAATATAGATGAAACGTAACTGACAGTGTGACTAAAAGAATCAAGCATGTACAAAGTTATGTTAGGTCCTTGCAACAGACAAATAATTATTTATCATAATGGCAGACCCCAGATAAAGTATGTAATAAATCAAATTTATAGGTCAGTCTTGAAGTGTTTTTCTACACTTTTGTCCTTCATCAGATGTATAAAAACATTATTGCTATGTCATCTAAAACCTATCTACACCTTTGGCATTTCATCAATCCTACTAAAAATCTCTTTAGCTCATCAAATGCGTGCTGCTGATTAACAATTGAAGTAAATTTCATGCATTGCTAATGAAAAACAAAGACACACAGACACACACACACACACACACACACACACACACACACACACACACACACACACACACACAAACAAACAGCTGCCCCTTCCCCACTTCAAACTGGATGCGAATGTTAAATCTCTCGCAGACTCTCAGATATTCCAGCAGGGCCTGCAACAGACCAAGGCCTGGGTTTTTACTGTTGTGAAAGCATCTCCCTCTCCCCTCTTCCCTTATCACACTGTTGATACCCCTCTCAAACAGATACAGTTATCTTTGTTTGGGATACTTATGCTGACAACAATCTTTCTTTCAATCACCATGCCTCAATTACTCTTTGGAAAGTATTTTGCATTACTCAGCTGATACAGTAACTCTACTAGGAGCTAAGCAGTCTTGCTTCCTATATATGCTCTTTCCTATAGATATCTCCGTTGGTACAATGCCTCTTTTGGAATGTGTCTCAAAGCACCTTGAAAACTTGAAAGCCCCCAAAGGTTACTGACTGAGAAAACTTCTCGACTACATAATCAAAGCTATCCTGAGAAGTACAAATCCTATCCCTTTATTCAATCTTAAATATACTACAGATGGGCAATGTCTGTTTACCTCTTTATGCACTGCAAGTCCCTACTCTTTTCAGCCTACTCCATCTTCGCAGATGCCAAGGTCTAACAATCATATCAAAGATCTCAACCTCCACTGCAAAATCAACAGCATCTGTTTGCCAAATTTATAACTCAATGCATTCCCTGCTTTACAAATGCATCATCTCTATATACCCAATAAAGTAACACCCTATCTATCCTTAGAACTAAATTTGAAAATTTGATGAGAAAATGCAAATTAATTTCTCAGGGATGTGGAAATATTGTTCTTAGTAAGGCTAACTAATATTTTCTCAATATTAAGGAACATTATAGCACAGCTATTGTTGCCTCTTTGAGCTGGAGTCACAATGTAAAGGAATAAAACCCTAACCATGGCCCAGGCAACCTGGGTTTGATTAAAGGCTTGGGCATCGGAGGTGTTGGCAAGGGCAGGATTGGCATGTCCAGCCTTGAAAAAAGGGAGTCCACTTGAACCCAAGTTGATTCCTAAAGGAGATATGGGTGTGCATGTGGCTCTGCCTGTAGGGTGGTGGTGTTACTTACTGAGTTGCTGCAGAAACTGAACAATACACTGATATTCCCCATTGCATGTCTCTCCCTGGACATTGCAAGTACATTCAAAGGAAGGGAAAGTGAGGGCAAGGTAAATGCTCCTCTGAAACAGTGTGACACTGTCCCAAGTCTTCCAATCACTTCACTGGCCCTGAACATGGGTTAAAGTTAGTGTATGGAAGGATGGATAGCCAAATAGACCTGGTGAATGAGAACAGGCCCTGGGACCATTACATGTTCAGCTGTGAAGAGCCAAAAGGGGGAGGAAAAAATGCTCTTAATGGCCCTTTTGCTTTAAGCTAAGTATGACCTTATCATATTAAGTCTATCTAAGGCAACTGCAAACTAAAATATATAAAAACCTTAAAAGTAGAAAGTAAAACAGAAATTAAATAACATTATAACCAACTCTAAAACCTGGCTAAAGCCAAGCATCAAGGATGAGGAAATCACTTCCTCCCTTAGGGTACTATATATATAGACTTGACAGAAAGGCTAAAAAAGGTGAAGGTGAAGCCCTAGTGTATTGTAGCACCCTAAAACTCTCTCTACCTCTCTCTCTCTCTCAGAATCCTCAGAATTCTCAAACCTTTAACAATGCTGAGATCATCTCCCTCCTCAGATTAAAAAAAACAGTAAGAGAGCATGTATCTATATCCAAGCAAGCAAAAACATGTTCACACTATAAAACTTACTTTCCTAGACAGCAATAAACTTTCACCATGATTCAGTCATCTTGGGGGACTTCAATGACTGGCATTCCCCCTCCAACTGACTCCCCTTAATATGAATAAACTTATATGGATACTCAAGACTCATATACACCCCTACTAGAGTCAGCAAGTCAGATAAGGACAATTCCATACTAGATAGGATTCTGACAAACAAACTCAACAAATCCCATCTTCAGGCACATTGCCAGCTATACTCAGTGATCAACTCTCAACCTTTGACCTCAAATATAATATCATCATCCCAAAAAATACCACTTTAAAGAAGTACAAATTTTGACTAATTTTAACAAAGGCGCTTTTATAGCCACTTTTGCTTTTGTCACCAGATGATGCAGTCCACCTATCTAATAATGTTTTGATGCCCTAAATACAGTGGTATCCATATGCAGAAAGAGAGTTAAACAAAATTTCTGCTCCCATGGTTATCTGCAACTAAAAAAAAATGATGCAGGATAGAGACAAAGCATGGAAAAAAATGGGAGGTAAACAGAACACAGGAAAATCTTCAAGACATCAGATATCTTCATAGTCTAACCAAAGCAGAAGTTGAAAATGACAATATAAATCACTTCTTTAACCTACAAAACAATCACCAAAAACACAACTTCCTAGTAATCCATCATAAAACTTCTATCACCAAATTCATCAAACTAATCCATGTCCTAATCCATGCCCTGACTCTCAGCCAGAAAATATTGCCCCTCTATTCATCTCCCAGTTCATTAACGCTATAAAATTGCTGCTAAACACAAATACCAACAATATAACATAACAAAGTTTCCAAACCAGCCTTCAGCTCTCTTCCCATCTCTTTCATAAGAAAATCCTTCAAAAAATAAAACATACCACATTAGCTATAGATAACTTATCTAGTGAATGCCTGAAAGTTTCAGCAGATGCAATAATGTACCCATCCCATTACTCACTGATAGAGCCATTCAACAGTCCTATGTCCATTCCATATGGAATAATTATTTATCTTATTCTTGCATAAATGTGGTAATATAACTGATGTTTCCAACAGTAGACCTTTAGTCATGCCTCCCCCATCAAAAATATTAGAAAAATGCATCACTTCCCAAGTCCTCAGCTACATTCTTAATAACTTCCAGTCCTGCATTCACCATGGCTTTAGACCAAACCATAGTACCACAACTGCACTAATATACTTCAACACACTTAGTCATAGTTGCAACAAATGGAATATTGTATCCACTAACTTTGACCTATCAAAAGCCTTAGACACAGTTGCCCATAAAAATGCTTTGTCATCTTGCAATACCTGATCTTTCCAACTTCACTCTCTTATGATTCCTAAGCTAGCTATCTGACAGGTTCCAGGCTGTTAAATGGAAACCTAGTATGCATGTTTGTGTGCCCCAAGGCTTCATACCAGGACCCTTTTTATTTCATGTGGTTATTAACAATCTGCATTCATACTGCATCAAAGCATGCAAAAATAATAAATTACACCAACACCAACAATGCCACTCTTATCTTCTCTGCCTAAAATCTCAACCTTTTCCAATAGCTCACCCAAGATTATTTTATGTCTTTAGAAAGCTGGCTAGAAAAAAACTAACCTAATGCTTTATCCAAAAAATAAATAAGCTTTTCCTCTTCACCCCTAAGTGTCATGCCAAACATAAATTAAACTTCCAAATCCCCTCCTTGAATAAAACACACATTGAAGTAGTTATCAATACTAAACAATGAGGTGTGACAATATATGATATCATGACATTTGATCCCACAATTAATCAAGACAAACAGTCAGAAACTAGGCCTTCTTTACACAGCCAAACATCTCCCCACTGTAAGCAGCGGGAAAGAGTGTTAGCGCAGCTAGCTATTGCCAGCACGTCTTTATGTATATCGACCCATTTTCAGCGAACGCTGAAAATATCAAAGAAACAGAAAACTGAATTTTTTCCTTGGGAAAGAATTCGGTTGTCTGTTTCTGTTGCTTCGGTATTTTCATTGCTGTGGTGGAAAGTTACGGGTTGGGTTCAGGTAAGTGTGCGATTGTGTGGACGTGAGGGTTAGGGCGGGTTAGGTGAGTTAGGGTTAGGGCGCGGGTCAGGTAAGTGTGCGATTGTGTGGAAGTGAGGGTTAGGGTGGGGGGTAGGTGAGTTAGGGTGCGGGTGAGGTGACTGTATGATAGTGACGGACCTTAGGGTTAGGGTTTGGGTTAAGGTAAGTGGATAGTTAGTGGTGTATGTATAGTTTAGTGTAGGGTTAGGTGTAAGAGTTGAGGTGTATGTTTGTGGATTGCTGTTTGTTTGGTGTGCTTGTGTTGTGTGTATGTGTTTTGGAACAGCAAATTTTTTCCCTAGGAAAAAATTCGCTGTTCTGTATGTTCGATGCTTTAAATTTTCGATTACTAGGGTTCGATATTAGAACACTCAAAATTTTGAAAGTTCGGTGTTCTAATATAGACCCCAAGTTATATATGTACAATTATTAATATTTCTTGTGGAGCTTTTCTCCCCAGGCCTTCTCTAAAAATTATCTTTCTCTGCACAGTCTAACTTTCCCAGTAAACAAATTGAATAAATAAAATAAAGAAGTAAAACAATGACCTCAGTCCCCATTCACTTCACTGTGAAAAACTAAATTCACACACATCACACTCAAAATTTACAGATAAACATGCACGTGCACACACACAAAATGGCCTCAAAAAACACTTACCACCAGAGTTACCACAGTAAAAAAGAAATTTGTTATTATTAAAATGAAAAAAAGGGAAAAAAAAGAATAAAAAACTTAAAGAAAACTCTGGTAGCAGCTAGACAATCTAAAAACTACATTACTACCAAAATTCACCTTGGGGATCACGTCAGTCACCCTGTTAGACAGGGGTCCAGGGAAATAAATAGTGTGGGAAGAAATAGCCAGGGAATTGTTATGGCCGGGCTTGTATAGGCCCTAGGGCTGATACCACCCTATGAACCTATGAACCTATTCTTGCTATTTAAAATAAGAGTAACCTGAAAAACCATGATTCAGCCATTGAAATATCAAATCTTAGCATAACCCTTATTATATTATTGAAATGAATAAAAAAACTAGCATACAGTACAAATAACATTAAAAGGTAAACCAAAAGTACCTCCAGAATAAGAATAAAAAACCACACACGACTTTCCACTCATAAAAAATACAGAAACCAACTAAAACTTGCTCAATAATCATACTGCACACTCACCAAAGACCACTAAAATCAGAGGTAAACAGTATTTCAAATCTGCAAACAGGAACAATGTATAAATGCAATACAATTAGGTCTATTTTTGCTTTGTAAATATCTTGAACTGTAGGATTGGGAAACTTGTCTCAGGACTCTTGGAGAAACGTGGTCCCTAAAACTACAGTGCAAGATTTATGTACATTTACCACATACAGACCTCACAAATTTCACATTTATCAGAGGGATTTGGTACTCTGGCTATGTAGGAGTGATATTTTTTATAAAGTAAAGTGGGATTTTTAATATCTAATAGGGCAACCAGCAACTTAGGAAGATGAGGCCTTAGTTTAATGTCTCATCTGAAAAATGGCACACTCAATAACACAGTACCCCTTGTTGTTGCACTGTATGGTCAGTATTTGAAAACTTAATCCAATTACTTGGTGTGGGAATAGAACCTACAGTTTTCTACAACAGAGGTGAATGTTCTACCCTTTGAGTTACTGGGACATTATTGCTACAGTTGCTGTCAGTAGAAAGAGTGCTAAAGAAATGATTCCCTGCATAGATGGATTGGGGTGAGGAACTTTGTTTATGAAATGAGCAGAATGTTTTGTATTTTCTGTTATCACTTTTCTTCAAGTGGCATCTTCTATTGCAAGCCCCTGAAAATCAAACATAATGATATAAAATGTATTCATCTAATATGTTAGCATCTATTATAGTTGATTCTTCTTTCTTTCGTCTTTTCCCGGTTAGGGGTCGCCACAGCGGAACTCTGGTCCACTAATGATTGGCAGTAGATTTTTATGGTGCCGAGGTGTCAGCTCGAAGCCCAACCTTCAACGAAGACACGCCCATTTACGCATGTCTTTCAAACGCCACTCAACTGTGGGGAGGACATGCAGACTCCACACAGAAGGCGCTCCAGCCTAGAATCGAACAGGAGAACCTCTTGCTGTGAGGCGACAACGCTACCACTGCACCACCGTGGCTATCTTACTACTGAGGTAGAGCCTCTTGGCCGAACACATTCAGGAAGAAAAATATTCCATACATACTTATAGAAGTATTTGCAAACTAGTCTGCAAGCATTTGTAAACATGAAGGAATGGTAAGGTTACATAAAATATTATAATATAATGTTAAATATTCAGCTAGCTTTCAGTATAGATAGCTGAGTATGCACAGTTAACATACTGCAGTTATGCAGATGCTAAAATACCATGAAAAGTACAATTACATGGATCCTGCTGATTCTTTAAATCCCACAGAATGTCGGAGCAATCTACCATGTTCAGCAGAAGCTTAAGGTGAAAGAGTTTTCTTACAGGCAGTAAAGCTTCCCAATAAGTTGACACAATAAAATGCATGCAGTGAAAAACTCTTATCAGGAAACCAGAATGTATTCTACTATCCAAACAAATAACATTTAACCATTTTTTATTGTAAAGCACATGCATATGAACTATTACCTAAAACAGACATTTATTTCATAAGAAGGAATATAATGAAAAGGAAAATAAAGATTAAAATCAAAAATCATGACTGCCACAAATATAGGTAAAAGTATTTTAGGTAGGAGACAAGCCCACCATAACCCTCATATGGAGACATTCTGCCCTGATTTCCTTTTGCTGAATATACTTATTACATAGCTGTACAGCTGTGGGGAAAAGCAGACATTGTAAAAGACAAATGTGTTCCAGCAGCACTTTTCTACAACAAACCAAACTGCATCTGTAATTCAAAATACATGTTCTGCTAACCAGAAACAATAAAAAGAAGAGCCCTTGAACACAGCAACACAACCTTAAAATGGCACAGATTTTAGTGGTCTATGACAACCTATCAGTTCTTTCGTGATTACTGCACGTAACTGTTGCCAAAAAAATGTGAGAAGCATTTGCAAGTGAAATTAAGTAAACAGAAAAGTTTTTTGCATCCTTATCAAGAGGGGCTGCACCCCCCTCAGCTAATTGTATATATCAACTCTGACATCACTACAGGTCAGAGAATGGAGAAATCACTGGGATATTACAACTTCCGTCTTCTGGTATAAATCCTTGTAATTGTATTCCATTGACTGCACAAAGTAATGTTAGGCTATAACACTAAGATGAAAGCATCTCAGTTGTGCTCCCCCACCAGTAACATTCTACAAAAAAGGTAAACATTAGAAGATTTTAAGTTCTAAACTGACCAGCAGGAAAAAGAAACCTTACCAGAATCACAGACTGCATGTTGCAGAGGTACTGTTAAATTATGGCAAAACAAAGCCAAAAATAAGACCACACTAGAGACTTGGTGCCATGATAAAGAAACCATCGTGGCAGCCAAGCAGCAAATGGCAGAAAACAAAATAAATAAATAAATAAATAAATAAATAAATAAATAAAACATAAAAAATCCAAGAGCTCAGTGATAAGACAGACAAATTCATGTAGAGGTTACTCAAGCTAAGTGATTCTCTGCTTGACTATATAAAAAAGAACTGACAGGATGGAGGAAATGGAAGTGGGGTGTTGAGTTTGACTGCATTCGCTAAAGCAGACAAGAGGCTAAATATTTAATGATCAAGATAGAAGCAGCAAGAGGAGAAATAGAATAACAATTGCTGAAACTAGAGTATAGACCTAGATAGGCGAACGTGTGACTGATGACTACGAGAAAACCAAGAAGGAATGGACTTATGGCTGTATATAATAGAAAAACTATGTGACAGGACTGGTAGAGTCAGGAATCAAATATTAACTGAAAGGGCACAAGGGGTCATCTCAGCTCAGTGGTGTGGAAGATGATGTCCATTGCTAATTGTAATAAAACTGCAAACTTACACATTAAAAGTGTAGATCTTAACTCTCATCTGGGTAAAAAGGCAAACAACTAGCTATATGAAGCACAAGGACATTCATGCACCACTATTATTCAACTGGCACCTATCTTAAAAGGAACACATTTTTCTCATATTTCAGGAAATGCTGGGTGGCAACTCTCAAACTTAAGTTGATTTCCCCAGCAACATTAACAATATTTTCCTCAGGGTGTGAAGTTACTTTTTGGAGCCAGAAGAAGCACAATCTGATATTGATAGATTCAAGGAACATCAATTATCTGTGAAGACAAATGATAGCATGGTTATAGAGGGAAACAAATCCAGTCATTAGCACAAAAGACTGAATGCAAAATGACTGTTAAAGCCATTCCTCTTCTTCTTCAAAAAAATGCTGGACAAGCAAAGGGACACAGAAAAAAACACAAAACAATTGTTAGAAAACATAACTGTGAATAAAATGCAAGAACTAACTTTAGATGATTCAGATTTGCTCAAGAAAAGACTATTACAATACATAGTTGCTCACAAGTAATGGCAGTACAGGACTGAAGCAAACACACATACTGAGAAGAAAGAACTTTGCAAAAATTACACAGAAAAGGTAAATAAAGATTGTTAAGGGCAATTGAGCAGATTGGGTATGAACAATAAAAAAAATAATTTGCAATACAGTCAAAAAGAAAATATGTTGGCCTTTAAGGGCAATACTGGACTATAAAACTAAAAATATTAAATGACTGAGTGTCAGAAAACCAAATAAGAAGTGTAAAAATGTAAAAATAGCATATCAGTTTTAGAATTCATGTATTTAACTAAAAGCATGTTCAAAAAAAGAATTGTTGACCATTAAGATGAGAACACCCAATGTTACACATCATTACATAGCTTGAAAAAAAATTAAGTGATTTATTTGAAAAATATTAATGGTTTAATTATTTATTTATAATGAAAACCTTGATATGGACTATTGTCAGCAGTTATTTAGTTGAAATGTTTCAATAATTTTGCTGTTTTGATTTATTGTTAAAAATGTGAATAAAAGATTTATAAAAAGAGTTCTACCAAACTCCTAGAAACAGAAGAGAAATCTTATGCAACTATAGTGTCATCTTCAACATTTTCCATGGAAGAAGCACGACTGTTAAAAATGGACACAAAATAACAAAACCACCATTCATATTAGAATCGGCCATGCCACAAGTCATTTGACTATGAACTGACTGAGCATGTGAAATCATCTTAGAAAAAGTACTGGTAAGTTCTGCAAACTCTCTGGGGATATGTGTGGATAAAACCAATAAAATATCATCACCATTTTGTATACAAGTCATAGTGCAGAAAGAGTTCTCACCAGCCAAAAGGTTTAAAAAAGCTCAGAACAAACCAAAAACATTAAATAACCAAAAATGTATCAGAAAATCAAATGTAAGAAGGCATTTACTGACTAAAAACTCAGAATGTAGTATGAATCAAGTTTAGCGATTTTGCTCTTTTTAATAGAACTTCTTCAGAACTTGACACATGTAAAACCATGAAGTTAATGTAACTTTTCAAAGTCACATGGTAAAATACAAAAGCAGTGATGCAAAACTGTCAACTATATTTAAAGAAACAGAGTTAGAAATAACAACACAGACATATTCATGACCATATAATAAATACAAGACAAAAATAGCGCCAGATATAAATTACGTTATCAGCATTTCAAAATATAAAATGAAAAATATAAAATACATTGCAAAAAATTTAATACATATGTATATTAATGAAAGTATTTTAGTAAACATTTGATATTAATCATTCCATTAAGACCTGGTGTTTTATAGGCTGCTAAATGTAGCTGCCCTCAAAGTTATTTAACTTCTAACAGGTTGCTATTATCTCCCCATACATCAGAATACTTGACTATATTCTACCAACAACTTGAAATAGGTGTACACTTTCTGAAAGGAGTAGAACCAATTTTACACCTGAAGAAAGAATTATTTAGCAGTTTACTCTTAATATATAATGTGGAAGACAAAGCAAAGAGTATAGTAGAACTCATTAAGGGTGAAGCATGGAGATTTTGAAGTAAAAGAGAAACCCTTAAGGGTGACATGTAGCATAACAACTGGAATCTAAGCAAATAAAGTGAAACGAGTGTCTCCTCACAGCAGGGTAGGGACGCTTGCAGTTATGATTCAGGCTGCTCTGCCTTTGAAGGGAGGTGAGCAAAGGAAAATAATCATGCAAAACTGTAAATGATAAATCATGAGCAACAGGTGAAACTAAGTTTTACACCAGGTAATATCAAAATAAAGATAAAGTAATAAGTTGGGTTAGTATAGCCTTCAACTATCATTGAAAAGGGTGTGGGGGAGCACTAGGAGAGAAAACAAGTAGACATGTATATGCAATCTCAGACAGAGTATGAGCTCGCTACTTTCCTAAGGGAGGAAATGAGAAGGAAGTGACTGTATTTTGCTTATATAGTTGTGTTTTTAGGAATTTTACAAGTTAAAGGTATTTTGTTGAATACAATTGTTTTGTTGACACAAAATGAACACTGTGTTAAAACGTGTGCAGTTGCACAGGACAGATTCTTTTGGAAAAAAAAAAACAGGCAAGGGAACTTCATAGTGGAAGGAAAAAAATAAAGGTGGACAATGTGTGAATAATAAGTTGAGGGTAGTAACTAGAGAAGGGAAAGACACTAATAAGCAGAGGAGGGGTAAAAAACTTAGAAGATGTTTAAGTTAGTTGCAAGGAATGTGAATGGGCTGGTCAATGAAAGAAAAACAGAGTGTTAAAATGAGTAAACAAACTCACTTGTATATCATCAAGACAAAAAAAGATGAATCATTATCTTGATACAGAGGGGCTCAGGAATGCTAACTGAAGGCAACAAAACAGACTGGCAAGGGAGGCGCGCTCTTCTTAGAGGCAGCTGAGGGAAACTCAGAATTGTGACAGCTAACATGTATATGCCAACAATTTCCGGAAAAGAAAAACTTAGGAATACTGTGGCAGAAATTCTGGAATTTCTCCAGGGAATCTTACTTATAGCAGGAAAATGGAACATAGTGACTAACAAAGTTGATGCCAGCAGTGGACCCAGAACTAAAAGGGTATCAAATGAAGGGAGTTTACTCAAGCAAATATGTAAAATACATGGGTGGAAAGATGTAGGAAGGGGGATGTTTGGGACCCAGGGAATTTACTTATTGTTCTGAGAAATATAGATGCTGCTCAAGGATAGATAGGTTCTGTTACCCAGGAGCATGCAAATCTAATAAAGCCAAATAAGAATGCAACCAAGGTTGATACTGGATCATGTCTCTAGAATATGAAATTAGACAACCAAAGATAAAAATTTAGAGCATCACTGGAGAGTAGATGTTTGTTGGTGGAGAATGAAAGTTAAGAGAAACTAGAAGTAAAGTAATTTCACTAAAGACAAATAATCTAATACTAGAATGGGTTAATTTCAAGGCCAAATTATCAGATTTCTTGAGAAAGGAATAAAACATGAGATTGCATAACCTATTAAAGTCTAGAAGGCAGGGCTTAAACAAAATCAAAAAACAGAAAATGAGCAAGGACAGTTACCATGGGAAGAGGCTAGATTGTTAAAGGAATTGAAGCCAAATTTGAAAAAGCAACTAAATGAGGTGAGAGAAAGGGAAAACAAGGCCCTAAAGATAAGATATTTCAGAATACCCTGAGGCTACATAGATTGTTAGCAGGTACGTTAGGACAACAAAAAGTCAAAAGACATATTGTAAAGGTAAGGAATGTGAAAACAGGAGACATATTAAGTGAACCAGAGATATAAGTAAGGTATTTCAGGAACTCTTTAAAGACCTATACAAGCAGCAACAAACTAAAGGTAACTGGAAGACTTATTTGGAAGATGTAGAGATTCAGAGTCTTGTGGTAGATACTAGTCATCAATTAAGCTGTCGCATAACACAGCAAGAAATTAGAGAACAACTCAAAAGGTTATCTGGGAGTAAATCATCAGGAAGTGATGACATAATGTCACTGGGTAAGATTCTTTAATAAGATATCAGAAAAAGTAGTGCCTGATTCTTGGAAGAAAGCAATAATTGTGATAAAGAAAGGAAGGACCTGGTGAGCTATGGTTCTTATACACAAATAGCAGTCCTGAATCATTACTACAAGCTCTTTACTACAACCCTGACAAACATAATTGCAGGGCTGCTCCCAAAATTGATAAATATTGATGGTTTAATTTCTCCAAGCCTTTTGGATTTTCCAGTACCATGATGGGAATGGACCCCATACCAAAGTTAAAGTATGATTAAAGTTTGTGAAATTAATATTGTTTCAGTCTTGTTGTTAACCAAATGTGCTCATTGCAGTATCTGCAATGTGCCCAGAATTGCCTCCTTCTGCAATATATATGGAGTCACAAACATCAGCAACATATCTAAATAAGTCTATAATTTATTTATTTATTTTTATTTTATTTATTTATTTTACATTTGTTAACCAGGAAAGTCCGACTGGATACAGGTCCATTTTCAGTGGAGGCTCAGGGAGAAAAACTCCAAATGTACAAAAACTAGTGTAAATACAGTGAAATTATTAAATTCTTTTTTATGAGACCAACTGCTCCTACTACTACTGCAACTGTCTGGTTATCCTCCTCCTCCTACATTGCCCTCACTTTTCCCTGAAAATTCTGGTATTTTATAACTTTGTGTCTCTTTGTACATAAGGCACTGTAAATCACTGGGTATAGCAATTTCAATGATCAATACAACTTTTCTTTTCTTTTCATGGACTGCTATATCTGGTTTTCTTGCATCTGTTTTTGAACCATTGGAAATTGGTAATCCCATGTGATATGAACTTCATTATCCTCTATAACGCTTTGTGGCTAATGTTTCCAGTGCTTCTCAGCTACTTCAATATTGTAATGTATATACAATCCTCAATGCAACAGACTCCCACATTATTATGCCTTTCAGTATACAGGTCCTCTGCCATTAGTGCATCACACCCAGCAACAAGATGTGTGACTGTTTCCAATTCTGTTTTACATAACCTGCATTTGTCTGTTTCTCCCACATGTTCAATGCACTTTGTAAACCAATGGCTATGTAGTCCACTATTCTGGACCACCAATGTTAACTTTCATCTTCTGGTTTAAATTCTCTTCTCCTTAACCATTCCTGCATCAGATCCTGACTGACATGAGATTGTTCCAGGAGTTTTCTGGACTTGCAACTACATTTATACCTTTTCCGCATTTCATGCCTTCTCATCTGATCCTTCACCTTATATTCTCTCTTTTATTTTTTGGCACATTCAGCTCCTGCTAATTTTTATCAACTTCTGGTTTGATGTCCATTCTTGCAGGACACCATTATGCTTCTGCTAAACTAAGCAGGGAAGTCATCCTAGACTTTTTCTCCTCATGCTTTAAAACTTTCACTATGTTTGGATCTTGTGAGGTCATCTGATGTGTATACAGTCGTACAACAGCAGACCTATACATGTAATCAATTTCGAGGAGGCCCATACCTCCTTCAGAACAAGGAATGTATAACCTTGGTATACACCGATTTTTATATATCATTTGAGAAGTATGACACATTTTTCTTGTTGTCCTGTCCAACTGATCCAATAGCTTTTGTAGCTGTAAGTTCGAACAGGAAGAGCAAATTGGTTTATAGCTTGGACTTTGTTTCTAGATGCCAGTATTAATTTTAGTCTTCTAAAAATTCCTTACTGAGTTTTTTCACATTTATTCATGTATCATTGTTTATCCTTCATAAATTCCGAAGTATTTATACACTCCCTCTCACTCAAGTTCCTTTATATCACATACTGACATTTTCTTGGTACTGCAGCTTTCCTGCTTTAAATATCACTTTTGCACATTTATCAAAACCAAATGACAATCTTATATTATCTGGGAAAGGTTTGACCCCTTGCAGTTGTGCTTTCAGCTCATCTGATTAACTATACATGTTTGGATCATCTAACATACCTTCAGGCTGCAAGTAGTGAAGGTAGAGGCCCATGAACCACACAAACCAAAGTCCAAACCACAAATCCAATTTACTGACTGAAAAACAGACCAAATGCAGTCAAGCGCTTTCGTCTTTAGCAAAGACTTCTTCAGAACTGCTTGGTGTGGTTATCTCCAACCTTAAATAAGCCTAATACATCATGTGATCAACATGTGATCAAACATTCACATTTGGATGATGGACAGGGGAATATTATAAATTCAGCTGAGGATGACATTGTGGTTCAACAGGAAGTAGTTTCACACACAGACCAGTCTCTGAGGCATTCTGAAAGACTGAAATACAAAGAAGGAAGGCACAACAGAGATTTACAGCAAGAGTTCAACTCTGGGGATAGAAATTCCAACTTTAAACATTTAGGAGCTCGCCCAAAAACTGGTGGGACTTACTTGAGACATAAAAATAAAATAACAAAAAGAATCCGTGGTCAAAAAACTTCAAGGGGAAGGAAGACACCAGGAAGAGGAGTGTTTATCAAAGCAGGTAGGTATACTAGGACTTTTAGAACAGATTTATTGCTTCATTGACATTGACTTTCATTCCACCATGGGGATTTTTGATGAACAAACCTCTGTAAATCATTGTGTGTTTTTTACTGACAGCAACAATGATGCAGTGTATAATGGTAATGCTTGCAGTCAAGAAATTCCTGGTTGTGAGAGTAATTGTGATATGAAGCATGTTGATTGTCCTATTTTGAATGAGACATCTCCAAGTCTTAGGTTTGGTAGTAATATTGCTGACTACACTGAAACTTGTTTTATAAAAAATGCTAATGACAATAATGTAAATAAGTCAGAATGTTTCCTTACACACAATATGAGTACTGGTAACTTTAGTACCAAAAAGGAAGGGAATGATTTTTTGAATGACGACTCTGACAAAGATTTTTTTTTGATTCAGCAGATACTAATGCAGCAAACATGGGATTTGAAAGAGGTTACACTGACCTAAACAGTGCAATTGGTTTTGATTGTTTTAAAACTATTGGTAATGATTTTACTGATGTTATTAATTGTTCTGATTGGACTATATCAGATTTGCACTATGATACACAACAAATGTTGGTTACTTCATGTTTGATAGACTCTATTTGGAATGATTTAGTTACATCATTTTTAACAAGGAAGTTGTCAGTGTTAAGTGTAACAGCTTCAGTCATCCTGGTGAGTCAGAGAATTCTGGAACTGACATTAACTGCCCCATTATTAAATGCACCCCAAATCATGAAAACAACTATACTATGTATGCTGTTATAACTGACAGTGGGGTAGTGTATTAGAGGGGTTGGAAGATATTACTACACACGTTTTAGATAGGTTTGATAATTCTTGTACCTTTAATGACAGAAGAGCTAGCAATGAAGGGGCTGGAACTGATTCTCCTTATAATCAACCTATTCTCTCTTCTTCCTTTTCTACCCCCCACAGATGGAGGGAACCCTAACGGTGTACCCATACCATTTAGTCATTCACCTACCTTAGATCATAATTCACATTTCAGTGAATCCAATGATGGCAATCTACTTTTGAATTACTTCAGGCCTTTTAGTGTGACTGAGGGGAACAACAGTCATCAAAATACAGAATCCATTAATATTGAACTAGCTGCTGGTGAATCATGGTTTTTAGTAGTAGGGGATACAAATAGCAGTACAGAGTAAAATGACATAGGGCCTAGTTGCATCCAAAATTCTATTAATGATTTTACAGTATATAATTTTTCCACTGTCAACATCTCAGCAGAGCATGCTGATGTTCTAAGTAAAAGTTTGAGCTTTGTACCAGCCAGGAAATTCAATCTAGCTGAAATACTCATAGCTTTAACATTATTTACTCGTAAATTAAATTTAGCCCTTTGGTTTAAGTTGGCAGGTACTAACACTAGGGCCTACTTGAATACAGGTCTCAGGAAATCCAGTTCTTTCAACCCGCTCTTGAATAATGGGCTAGTATTGTTTTAAAAACTTTGTGAAAGGGAAATTTGAAAACTTTGTTCAAGGCCCTAATACTCTAATGTAAATGATAATGTTAACCTATTAGAGAATGAAACAAAACTTTTTAGTGATCTTTGTAACAACAAAACAATCAGAATAATGAAACCTGATAAAGAAGAGGACATTGTCATCATGGGTGTCGAGGATCATAACAATAAGATGTTCAAGCTCCTTTTTACTGACAGGTATACACAGGTATCAAAAAATGAACTTAATATTGCTTATTCTAAAATTGATGGTTGTTTATACGACATGGTCATGCAGGGACAAATTGACAAAAGTGCCTATGAATACCTATCCAATGAATACCTGGTGGTGGTAGGTATATTCGATATACTGAAAATTCATAAAGATATCCGAAACCCACCACTGAGATCGATTGTGGATGCAGGCATGAGCAAAACTTTTTACATAGCTAACTATGTGGATAATTTATTTTGGCGATCCACCAGTTGCATTACCCATATCTGTAAAGACTCCTGGGATTTCTTTATCCACGTTAGCAAATTTACAATTCGCACTGGATTGTATACTTGTCACAATAGATGTACAAGATCTTTATTCAGTCATTCCACACAAGGAGGGACTTGATTTGGTGGAAAGTATGCTCTTTGACATAGGGCTATTGAATAACAATGACATCAACACGGCTATCACACTCGTGGAATATCCTGAGCAACAACTTTCTATATTTTTAGGACAACTATTCAAACAAATGAGTGGAGTGGCAATAGGTGCCTCATGTGCCCCAAACTTTGCCAACCTATTCATGGCATATTGGGAAAAACAATTTGTGTTCAATAGTATATTTGCTGACAGTTGGTCAATTTATATTAGGTACCTGGATTACACCTTTATCATTTGGACAGATTCTTTGGCGAAACTGAACGGTTTTCTAATGTACATCAATAATAGCACCCCTTTCTTAAATTTACCCACAACTTCGACAAGGACAAGATGGCATTCCTTGATGTCCTAGTGTCAAAATATTATTCAAATGGTTGCTTTAGCTCCAACATTTTTCGTAAGAAAACTTTTTGTAATTCTTATCTCCACTACGACAGTTGGCTCCCCAAATTTCGAAAAAGAGCTGTTGTCAAGGGACAACTAGTCCAACTTGCTCGGATGATATCTGACGATGCAGTATTTTTAGTGGAGACTGAAAAACTCTTGGATATGTTTACCCACAGAGGTTATCCACCAGATCTTTTGGTATCCATCAAAGATGAAGTATTTGACAAAACGAGTAAGGGTCTGTACCGTCTCCTATTACCAGTCTGTGTTAACTCCTGTCATTCCTCATCTTCAGTAGGGCCATTGACCTCTGGTGATCATAATTCAGGTAAGTCGTACGAACGAACCTTGATTGTTACTTTTTCTTTAAACACCTACTATGTTGTAGATGTGGTTAATCAATTTTGATCTATCGTTACTTCCATCGACAATGGTAATGTACTATTTGGTTCCAAAACTAAGATAGTATTTAGGAAAGACAAATGTTTTAAAAGTTTATTGGAAAGGAATTTAGGTAAACTTAGTACCAATAGACCAAAAGGTATGTGCAAATGTAACCACTGTAACTACTGTCAACATATACTCTGTTGTGAGTCATTTTTCATCAAAGACAAGAAATATGAGGTGAAAAAATATTTTAATTGTTCATCCAGGGGAGTGATTTATGGTGCACTTTGCCAACAGTGTAAAGCATTTTACATTAGCAAGACTGGTTGAGCCTTGAAAGAGAGAATATATGAACATCTCAATGAAATCAAGAAAGAGAAGACAATTAATGCCCTGGACAGACTTATTTCTACCTATCCTGGTCACCTTTTAAAATCTGTGGTGATTGATTTCTTGGAACCAGATCCAAGGGGCTTTTACACTAACGAACATCTTCTCAAGAAAGAGCTCGTGTGGATTCTTGTGTATGATGCCCTTACCTCCCCGGTTTGAATGAATGTTGTTCTATTACACCTATATTAAAGCTAAAATGTCTGGAGGGCTGATTATGCCGTGTTACTCATACATTTGTCACTGTAACACTGATTTTTTTACTGTTCCTATTTTCAGTATTATTTTTATTTTTATTCTTTCACTTTTGTTTATTGCTCATTTTTTATGCAATTTTAACTGACATTCACAACCATTTTTGTTGATGTTTTATTACTGTGTACTAAACTAAAGTTGAGTCATGCCCCATTCTGTGAGGCTCTCCAGGCTGCCATGTGCATGGTGCTTGCAGAACTGGTGCCACCCCCTGACCCTGTGAGAACATCCCCAGACAGGCATTGGGTGAACACTCCCTAACCTGGGAGGTATGTACTTAGGTCACTGCAAAGGATTTTCTAGCTGCGGAAAAATGAACATAAATAGGAAAGAAATAAAATAATAAATGACAAATACATAAATAAAATGAGAAAAACAGAGATAAAAAAGTAGGGAAAGAAAGAAAAAAGAGAAAATACACTCCATACAATCACACATCAAGTTATACAGTATTACATTTCTTACTTTAAAGCAGTTGTATTTTTATAAATCTTTACTGAAGTGAAAGAGAATATATGGAGTCTTTATCCATGCTTTTATTTCAAAGTGTACTGGATATACTTATGCAAACTTTGGGATTAAGGAGAAGGTTTATTCACACTTTTGGGATGAAATCTTATGGGAAATGCTTAGGCTTACTTGGCAGGACAGTGTTTGATTTAATAGTGGGGATGTAAATGTTGCAGTCTACTACAGAAAAATAATGATCAACTTTTTTCCTTGAAATACATTACTTTGAAATACTGCATTAATATCAACCTTCATAAATAGTTACAACTTATAAAATCAATGATAGACCTAAATACTGCACTAATATCAGTCTTGCTTGCTGTAATCCAATGATTGTAATATATTCCTTCATTTAAAAATATCTTTCAATAATGTGCTTATAGACTTTCTTCACTTGCACAGTGAAATGTCACACTCTTGCTTGCAGTAATGTAGTGAGAGCTGTTTATTCCTTCATTTACTTTGATCTATCAGTACATTCATTAAATACAGTAATAAAATCAGTTAAAGACAGAAGTGCTGCAGTTATACACCGACATCTCTCCTTTGCTTGCAGTATGCACTGTATTGCTTCAGATAATTCTATTTGACTTGCTATTAATTATTTTCATACATACATACATATATCTAAATGTATCTATTATATACACATTTATTTATTTATTTGCATTTGTTTACCGGGATAGTCCATTGGGCCAAAAGTACCCATTTTCAGTGGAGGCCTGGGGAGAAAAGCTCCACATATAAGACACTACACAAACTATATAGAATATAATAAAGATATCTAGTACATGTTTACAATTCCAAATGCTGAAATAACGAAATGGCTATTAAAACAGTGCTGTAAAAATTTTAAGAGGTGCTATGTCTTTAACATGCTGTATGTTGTGCTGAAGCAAAGAAAATGGCTGGTGTTAGGTTGCAAACTCTGGTAACTGTCGGAGAGATGTATTTTACTATAAAATATGGGAAAGGTAAGCCAAGTCTTGCTTAAAGAAGGTTACGGAGATTCTGCTGCACTTTAGACATGAAGCTGTAGAGCGCACTTAGCCTTTTTCTTTGGTGTAGTGCAATCTCGGAGTTGATATATTTAATTAGCAAGGTGTGGAGGGGTGCAGGGGGGCTTGCCCCCCTTCTGCTTATTTGGTTTTACTTGTTGTTGTAGTTTTATTTTTTTTTTTTACAGTAGAGGGTGGGACGTTTAGCTTTCCTGGTTGTTTTTCAATGTTTTGGATGTTGATGCTGTGAAGTTTCAGGATATTGCAGTTTAGGTATTTTTGTCTCGTTATTGTGGCCTTCGGTATTTTGGAATTTATATATTATTAAAATCAGTTAAACACAGAATTGGCATACACTAATTTATTCAAGCTTACGGGAGGACTTGATCAGCCTCTCTAGTCATCTTTTCTGTCTTGTTATAGGAGATGTGTGCCTCAAATGAGACAATTCTTTTTGATTTGTATTTCACTTTTTTTGCCATTTGCATATAAGTATGCCATTATTATTTATAAGCAGGTATGTTCATTGCCTTATTTATTTAACCATTCATTTGCTGAAACATATAATGCCATCTGCATTTCCATAATTTGCTAATCTCCCATTTACTGTCATTAATAAGCAAACGTGGATAGCCTTGGTATAATGTTTTCTTGAAATATTTATGCTTTGCAAGTAGCAGTCTCTGAATTTGGTTCAGTTTGAATGTGCCGACACAAAGAACACTTTTGCAAGTTATGGCAGTTTTCATTTCCTAAGCTGTTTAAACATGTGATTGGTAGTTTTTTTTTCCCTAATCAATTCTAAGCATAAGAGGTGATGATTTAGAAATGTACACAGAAATAATAATATTGCTTATTCCTCATTGAAGTATGTGCTGGACATTTTGTTCACGATGCAGCGAACCCCTCTATTGTTCCCCAACCTCCAGTCTGACTAGAGTGTGGTAACTGACCGACTTCAGCCATGTTGGATGTTCAGTTACAATTCCGAAAAGAAAGGACTTTGTCATTCATCTAATATACTTGTAATTAATTTCTGGCCTACATAAACTGTCTGCATGTAATTTCAGTTGTTCCTAAGGTAATGCAATAATAAATGAAAGTATGTAAATTCATACATTTTCCTTTTTTTTTCTTTCTTCCTAAAGAGATGAAAAACTAGTTATTACAGTACTTATGCAGATGCATACCTGTACTTTTCAGACATACATATGCAGATTTTTTACCAATATATACCTAACATTTCTCTTTGTAAACTCAGTTATTCTTATTTCATAAACCTTACATACATCTATGCTGATGTACTTCTGTATATGTTATGCTTTTTGTAGCATTATTACAACAACAATACTGATAAAGTTATACAGGTAAACATTTTTCTTATATCAAATACCTTCCATAATGCAATGTTCTTAAATGTTTTTCATATGTTATGCCACCCCCTCTTCAAAATATGCTCACCATAGAACTTTGGCCTGCTTTCCACCACTCAGCCAGCTGTCAGTCTTATGCTTCTTCAGATCATCATACCTATGGTGAGAATGTTGGCAGCAGTGAGTGATCCCTGTAAGGGTCTCCAGGTGCACTCCTTGCTATTGCCAGATATTGGTTTTCTTCCATTTGCTGCCTTTAGTGTATGCCTCAGTCTTTCCCAGATACCACTCATTCAGAAGGTGGAGGATGATTTTGGTCTCTTTATTAGATCAACTTTGAGTGGGGCCTCATGCCTTATCAGGTGCTGTCCAGTCCCAGTACCAACACGAGAAAGTATGAGCAGGGTTATGGTTCAAGGCTTTAGCACCAGTCCTTCTGCATTGAGATAGTGCTTTAACTAAACCCAGATAACCAACAGGGGCATTGCAGTCATACCTCTCAACCTGGAAACATCAAAAATCTGGACAAGGCCCATGAAAAATAGGTACAAATCTGTACAGTAATTAACATAGCATTTGCATACATAATTACGTAACCCCACCCACTCCGGTGGAAATGTGGCATACCAACTTTCAAACGCGAACTGAAGAACAGACAACCAAAATATGGCACCAGAGTCCCCCTGCAACCATTCCAATGTCCCATTACCTGGCTATTTCACCCCATTTACCATAAACACGAATGTGTGCATACTGCTTTACTTCTAGAATGATTTGGATTTTATTTTTAAAATTTTATAGCACAATGCACAAACACCAAGACATCTTTTAAACAAAGCAATACTGTCTCAAAATGAAAATAGACTTGCCATTAAAACGTCTCTGTCCTTGAAACTCACATTCATTGAAACAGCATTGAAACCCACGCCACATCCAAAGAAAATGCATCTGGCCAGTGGTGGATAAAGCTTACCTTTGGGCTGTTTACAAATCATAGGCCCCTTACACACAAAACAAGAAACATACATGTGTTCTTTGATACACCTTCCTGACTTTATTAAATTATATTCCTTGTATACAGCACACTTGTTAGACTTGGAGCGCATTTTAAATTTATTATTTGAACATTTTTCCAGTAGGAAAAAGCAGTGAAACAAAATGCATCTACCAATAATGACAAAACTGCCCAGTTCAGAACATTTCCAGCATAAAAGTGTACTTACACACACATTTTATATATATATATATATTAGCGCAACTTCAGAGTTAATTGGGTAGAAGTTGATGGGAACGCACCCTCTACTGGACTCTATCAAGCAAACAAAAACCTTTATGGAACATACTGGAACTCCTTTTCAGCTACCTCTCGTGACAAGAGTCAGTGCCTGCTGCAGTTTATACATGACACTTATCACATTGCCACAATCTGTATGAATGGTCATTCTTGATACTTGCTTATTAATTAATCTGATATTAATGTCTGTGTGTGTATTATGCTGTGTTTGCAGTCAGAGAAGGTTTGAACATAAACAATAGAAGCATATATAACGAACGTAAACACGCGCACACACACACACGCACACACACACACACGCACACACACACACACACACACACACACACACACACACACAGACACATACACACACACACACACAGACACATACACACTTGTTTCCTACCTGAAGCACTCCACTCGCATAAAGCTCTGCATCTGCATTCTGCACAGCAGCCCAGGACTCAGACAGTCCTTCCTTTCCACTCGCATAAATCTCTGCATCTGCCCAGACAGTCCTTCCTTTCCGCTCCACTCGGATAACGCTCTGCATCTGCAATGTAGTAGAACCAAGCACCCCAGATAGTAAAGTAAAAGAAGCCCAGTCCTTCCCATGCGCAGAACGTTAAGTCTTTCCCACTCACAAAACGTTAAGTCTTTCCCGCTCGCACAATTTGAAAGCAGCCAGCCGGAAATGTGCATGTTGTGAGCCTTGAGCTCAATTCCGACAGGCTGATGGAGCTGACGTCATCACGCACGTGATGATGTCAGCTCAAAATGCGGAAAAGATTTCTTTAAAAGAAGTAACAGCTGAAAAATCGGAAATGAAGGGGTGCCACTCGGGAATCGTGGCACCCCATTATTTGACCCCAAAACTCGGTTATACCCGAGTAATTTGGTACGGTTGGGAGGTATGATTACAGTAGGTATTATTATTGGCAAGTTTGGTTAACCAAAAATGCTTTGTCACAGGCATTTTTTAAAGGAATACATTCTAATTTGACTTATACTGTATATACAAAAATCATTTCCATAATACTTATAATTTTGAATGTTTGTGTACCTTGCCTTAGCTATGTTTTTGGAAGTATAAAACCAGAATGTTATACTTTTCTTCATTGTAGCATCAAGAATACCTTTTTTTTGCGGGGGTGCATAAATATATCTACCTATGTTGTTGGTGAGTAGTTTATAGAAAGTTTTTAGTGGGTAGAAGTGACAAGGAGTGTCAGAGGAAAGTAGATGGGCAGAGATTACACTGTATTGCTCTGGTAACTGTAATGCATAAGACTCCATTTTTCCCCAGGATTCATCAAGCTCTGCACAGCATGCAGGAATAGTGCAAGAGCTGCTGCACGCAATATGGCCGAGAAGCAATCCAGGAACAAGCTCCCGGGACGTGCATGAGTGCTCCTACACTATTCCTGCATGGACATAGCTCCTGTATGCTAATTACCCCATTTGCAGGTGAAAACCATGCAAATGAGGTGAATTAGTGATCCAGGAAGCAGGCGGGTGTCTGTTCAGGAATAGTATAACCTGCAGAAATGTATTCGGCGACTAACCGAATACATCTCTACAAATTACAAAATGGAGGCATGACAGCTCCAAAGAAAGCATGTATTCAATGTAGTAGGCATGCCAATGGCCAAATATATGCCCATTGGCATGGGAAACAGTTGCAAAATTATTAACTTTTATTTTTTTGCCCAATTTCGGCAGTTTAAGCATAGGACAGCAGTGCACAAACAGGATCGGCCCGAAAAATAAGAAAAAAAGTTGGAAATAAGCTTTTAAACCAAACTCAGCATTCTGCCATAATAGTCAATGGCATGCATAAAAGACAATACCATGGAATAGTGGTTGCTATGGGAGAAGGCTGAGTGTCAGTTTTGTAACCATGCATTAGCAGTCAGTTTTATGCAAATGAGGGGATTAATAATGAATCACAGATTTCCCCTCAGTGTGAGCTTACACCCAACCGTGTAGGTGCAGCAACACCATGGTATAAGTATAAGAGGTAGATGACCTCATAAGGGGGAGTGTCATGCATGCTGTAAGCTTATTGGAGCTCTGTGGCCCATGTTTGCCCTTAGCTAAGCACAGTTAAGGAAGGGGTGTGTGTCTGAGGCTGCCTAGCAGTGTTTACATTGCCTAAATGGGTGTGCATGCGCACACCAGGTTTTAAAAAAAAAAAAAAAACAGGAAATAGCAGCTCTGTTCACATCTTAGCACTGAGTATGTGCGGCACACCTTGGGGCTTAAACGGGAAGGCAGTGGGAAGGGAAAACAGCAGTAGGAAGGCAATCAAGGAGAACTAGCATAGCTGGCAGGTGAAATGTATCAGAAGCAGCCAGTTACACATGCAGCAGCCCAGCCCAGCCCAGCACACTACTATAAACTATGGAAACACCTTTCACTCTGGTTTTTCCCAAGAAACTCTACACTAACGGTGTACACAGACAGGGAAATTTTACCTGACAAAATTAACAAAATGATAGGAGCTGCTGTCACTCTCATACCCCAATATGTGGAAGAGGCTGAGGGTGGTGAGGATGAGAATGCTGATGACCAACCCACAGTGAGGAGAAGGTATAGAGTGTACAGACCCAGGGTAACCTATCAGGGGCTACATGAGCTGGAGATAGTGGAGCACTATAGGGTGGAAAGGGACATCCTTCAGCAAATTGTTGAGCTGTGCCGGCCACGCCTCACACTCAGAGCCAACACAGGGGGAACCCATCTCAGTGGATACCAAGGTATGTGTAGGCTTAAGAATACTAGCCACAGGTACCTTCCAAAGGCTAACTGGGGGATATCATGGGGATCTCACAGGTGTCAGCATCTAGGGTACTCCACCAGTTCTTGGATGCCATGTCAGAACATGCCAGTGAGCACATATATATCCTCAACACCCATGAGGCATTGACAGGCCATATGCGTCTCTTCCACCAAATAGCAGAATAACCTGAGGTAATGGGTGCTATAGACTGCATGCACATACACATCAAAGTACCACCCGGTGAGCGGGGTAGGGTCTACATAAACCACAATGGCTTCCCCTCCATCAACTGCCATGTTGTGTGCGATGCCCAGGGCATTATAATGAATGTGTGTGCTGGCATCCCTGGAAGCTATCACGACGTGCACATCAGGTATATGACACAGCTGTACCAGAGATTTGCCAGTGGGGACATCCCATATGGCCACCTAGTGGGGGATGCTGGTTATGCACTGGAGCTGTGGCTGATGACACCCATCAGAAATGCACACACACACGAAGAGCTACATAATGACGCACATTTACAAACCAGAATCATAGTAGAGCATGTGTTTGGGATGCTCAAGTCACGGTTCTGATGCCTGGACATATCCAGTGAAGCCTTGCAGTACTCTCCAGCTACATGTACACAAATTTTCATTGTATGTGCCATGCTACACAATATGATCCTGCGGAAACAGCTGCAGCAGGAACAGCACGGGGCAGGGCCATACACCCCCCCACCATAGCCAAGGCCAGCACAGGCACAGAGTGACTCGGAGGAGGAACAACCTGAGCCTGCCCATGTAGGCAGAAGGAGGCATGCCCAGCATGTCCAGGCTTATAGGTTCATAGGTTGGTACTAGGCTATCTGCCCGAAGGCATTTATAAGCCTAGCCAGAATGTGTTGACTTTCGCCGCCCCCTTCGATTAGTTCCCTGTGCCTTTGTCCAGCAGAGCCAGTGAAGTGATCCCCGGGGTAAACTTTCTGTTTCCCATCCACTCATCAAGGTTTCTCTTGAAGAGTGTTAGTGAGGAGCTCTGCCTAATGTAGATTGGAATCTTGTTCCAAAGCATGGGAAGTCTCTGGGACAGGAATCTATCCCTCCAGCGTGTCCTATTTATTGTTGTGGTGAGGTTTAGATCCCTAGAGCATGTGGCTCGAGGGGCTATGGTTTTCTTTAGGTGGAGCATGTCCATCAATTCTGGGTTGGACATGGCCTTGTATGTCAGGCAGAGATCACCTCTGAGTTGGAGGTATGCAACCGAGTGCAGCTGGAGTTTCTTCAGTTAAGCTGCATAGGGCATCTGTTTGAGGCCAGTTATTCTCTTGGTGAGATACTTCTGTGGTCTTTCCAGCTGTTGTAGGTGTCTTGTAAGATACATCCCAAATGGAGCGTTGTACTCTATGATGGGTCTGATGAGTGATGAGTAGATGGGCAGAATACTCTCTTTTGATCTGGATGTGAACCCTTTTATGAGTAGGTGGGCCACATAGGAGTATTTTCTAACCACTTTGACGATGTGATTATCAAAGGAGAGATTACTATCTACTTGGGTCCCCAGATCCCTTATTACAGCTTCCGTATTTAGGGGACTACCACCTATGTGGTAGTTTGTGGGTACTTTGTTTTTTCCAAAGGGGAGGACTATGCACTTTTTGGCATTTAGCTTGAGGCCATGATTTTGAGACCAGGTATCCATCTCAGTGACACCCTTTTGGAGGATGTGTGTGTCAGCTAGAGAGTCAATTATAGCCCCTATTTTGTAGTTGTCTGTGAACTTGGTCAGCCATAGTCCTCCTGTGCTTGCCTGTACCTCTGAGAAGTATATGCCAAACAGGAGGGGTCCTAGGACTGAGCCCTGGGGAATGCCACTTGTAACCAGTTTAGAGTCGGACCTAGCTCCCGCAACTGTCACCATGTGGGTTCTGTCCATGAGCCAGTTGGCAACCTATCTTGTGATATAGGGGTTTATGTTCAGGCTGGTGAGCTTGTTTATAATACCAGAATGGAGAATGGTGTTGAAGACCTTTACGAGATCTAGGTAGGTGGTGTGTACCACCTTTCCTTCATCTATAGCCTTGGTAACTGTCTCAAAGAAGTCCACCAGGTTTAGGAGGCATGATCTGCCCTTAACAAAGCCGAACTGGGTAGGATCCAGTGTTTGGAGGTTCCCAAGGTCTCTGTTAATGAGTTCCATAATGATGCACTCCATAGCCTTGCAGACCAAGCTAGTCAGGCTTATAGGGCGATAGTTCCTGGGGTCTGTTGTGGCTCTACCTTTGTGGAGCAGTATAACCATTGCTGTGCGCCACTCTATGGTTATGTAGCCTGTGGAGAGGCTGAGTTTGAACAGTGTGTTTAGGTGAGGGGTTAGTTCGTCTTTGAGTTCATGTAGGACGCAGCCTGGGACACCATCCTTTCCCACTGATGCTGTGTCTTTGGCTTTGGAGAGGGCTGTTTTAACCTGAGTGTCTGTGATTTCAGGGGATCTACATTCTTCTGGTATGGTTATGGACCCTTTTGGGGGTGAGAGAGGGGTGAAGTTTGGACTGAACCTTGTCTGCCAGGATGTTGGCGATATTGGTCGGTTTAGTGTATTTCATGCCATTCTGCACTAACTCGGAGCAGATCTGAGCATTGCCACTTAGATTCTTGACATAGCTAAAGAATGCCTTGTGGTTATCTTTGGAGTCCTTGGCAATTTTTCTTTCGAAGCTAGCCTTGGATGATTTTATGAGGCTTTGGCAAGGAAGCAATGCATAGCACATACACTGACATGGTAGGAACCCAGGGAATGACGCCTCTCTCTGACTCTCACATACAGTAAAAGGGATGCCAAACATGACACTACCTGTGCTTTACCATGTATAGGGAGTGTACTATGTGGATCCAACATAGTCAGCCCTCCAGCACCATCCTCAATACTGGCACAGCCACAAGGTAAATCACTCTTACTATCAATTGCTGAATGGAGTAGTATGTTCTGCTAGTTGTATCTATTCTATGGATGTGAGCATGCAAAGGAATTGGGTGGCTGAATGGGATGGCAGCAGGTAGTGGACACCTATATGGGCAGCATGAAATCCATAACAAATACTGGTGTCAACAAAGTAGGCAGTACTAGACAAGGTGACATGTCCCACTGCAGTACATGTGGTGGCCCAAATGTGTGTTCATAGGACACACACATGCATGTCAGTGAGGCTCACATACCCAACAACAGCCTCAGCCAGCAGGACAGGTGTAGATGACCATAAAGAAAGGCTGTGCTAAGGCCTCCAATTGATGACAATGGAGAACAACACCCCCCCCCCCAGACCTACACAGACAGACAATAGGTCAGGAAGGTGTATGTTAGTTCTGAAGGGTAAGAAGTCTGAAACTGAAATGTAGGTCAATAAAACCTAAGATCTGTACTCTACTGATATGCCTCTAGTCTGCATGATAGGGCAGAATACAAAACAAAATGGAAGCCAACAGAGTACCTGAAATACCAGTACAATCATAGCAAATGTTTGCAGTTGTCAGGTGTGCCCCTCCTCACAATTCTATGTAGAAATGCAGTAACATGTATGTGTGGGTTTAATAACAGTGAGACACAGATTACCTGAGCTGGCCCAATTTACAGGATAATTTGTTGCATGTGTACAATATGCCAGGGCTCTGTGTGTTAGGCTGTTGTGTGTTGTATATTGTGTGGAAGTGGCCAGCATGTAGGCATGGAGGGTTGTGTCCCGGTGGCCTATGGCCAGTACTGTCGATGACAGGGCCATGTTCTGACAACTGCAGTGCCAACCACAATGCATCCCAGCAAGACCCAATTCAGCAGTCCTCCATACTCATTGTTCAGATGTCAAAATCTGTCACCATCTGAAAGACGGACATGCCAAAAATGTGAGCCCAGACATACACACAATACACAGGTGGAAGTACCCTAGACAGAGTACATAAAATTTAACTGTCAACTGCACACACCTTTGGAATTGTACATACCGGTTAGCAGCACATTAGTTCTTTGTGTAGTATGGAATACAGATGTAGTCTGGCTAATCACTGGCAGACCACAAAAGCCACAGTTATGAAGTAATGAGAGACTGCCTATGTCCCTGCACAAGGCAGCATAAGTGGAATGTCCCAGGTATATCTGAGAGTCAGCTGCAAGAAGCTTCCATATCACACATGCACTCAGCTCACCCCACCATCAGCCACAGGTTGATCACAGGTCATATTCCTGCTGTTGGGAATGAGTAAAGTATGACCCCCACTTCTGTATGGAAATACCCACAGAATGCAGCATGCTGAAGAGGTGCCCCATGCAGGTGTGTCCCTAGCTGTAAGCAGCACCCTGCCAGCATCCAGAACAATGGATTAATATGGACAGGACCTATTGCCATTAACACCTCGCACACTTACCCTGTCACCCCAGGGGAATCCAGTGGCTTGCAGCCTGGGATTGTAGGAGTGACAGAATGCATTGGCCTGCTACAGATGGCCTGCATCACTACCAAATGCCCTAAGTCCTCTGTCAAAGGCCTGTGCCTTGCCCATACTCCCAGTGTATGTTATCTCATGGGGTCCCAACTAACAACATAACACAGTCCACAGAACACAAATGCAATGTCATGTCGACAAATCCCAGTAGCATGCCCACCATGTCCTACTGCATGAACTGTGGACCATCCCCTAAATACTGCTGGGATAAGGGGACAACTATAGGGATACTGTCAGATATCACTGGCATAATGTTAGGAAGAGGATAGAATAACAGAGTGGGGGGGGGGGGTGTAAAAGCATGGACGCCATGGAGTGTGTGAAGTCTGAAACTCTGATGTGTGACCATACTACCCCTGCCTGCAAACCCAGTAATGGGTGTATACAGACCTGCTCGTAAACCACAATGTGAAGGGGAAATAACCAGATATATGAGCCCTGCCTCTGTCTAACCTGGGTGAATCTGTACAGCTGAGAGGTATGGCCACAGCAGGATATGGCCATTCTGTTACGTCGACAGATGTACAAGCAGGGGATCCTTAGCCACCACAGTACCAAGGTGCTGGACCATTTACACAGAACCATCAGCAAGTGTCTGCAGCTACCCCTCCAGAATGGCATGAGTGTGCAAGAATATGTAGGCTGCAGACCACAATACTGGACACAGCTTCATTCATCTTGTATTTCCCAGGAAATAATTGTGAGAAAATAAGTATATCTGTCAGTAATTGGTGACATTACACATCATAGTGTAAAACAGTACATATGTCTGAATATTTTTGGAATCACCAACCATGTAACACAAGCAGCACAGACACAATAGTTACAGTATCCCACGATCTTTTGCCCATTGTGACTCCATATTGTCAACCTATCTACAGATATCCTGCAGAAACAAGTTGCTATCTGTAGGTGTAGAACACAAAATCCTAAACTTGAGTACAACCTACCTGGAATGGATTCACACACTCAATACAGAAGGTCATACTGGGCATGTTCCTACACTTAGAGAAATGAAGCCCATGTCTGGCAACAACAGTGGACTATGCATATCTGTCAGTCGCAGATGTCTATGCACACACATCACATTGCACACCATTCATGCTTTGCACACACACATTGCATAGGAATAATCACACATTCCAAGGCCAACACACTATAATAGGTCAAGCATATACACACAGAGATGTGGGGAAGAGAGAGGCAGACAGTGACAAAGAGATTGCTATCATGAGGCCTGTCTGACCCGCAACACATCCAATTGGCCAATATCACATGATGTGCCAATGTCAATCACTGTAGACATTTGCTTTTAGTAGCCCTCAGCCCTATAGTGTCTGTGATGCTTGTGATAACTGTGTAACATGATTGTACAAATCAGTATTCATCTAGCATTTGTATACCCAGTCCTGTCAAATGTAAAGTTGTGTGTGACTGAGTATTGCGTGTGCTTCCAGAGGAATGGATTATGGCCCATTCACACACACTGTACTTCCCATTGCTCGTGTTAGCACTCATGCTGATGTCAGTCACTTTGAAATAACCCTCTGGCCAATTCTCAGCCCCATACGCTCAGTGGCATGTGCGATAACTGTGTAATGCTGTAATGTAACATCCTAGTTAGGTAGGAGTTCTAATCCCAGACATGGCAACTGTGAAACTCTGCATGTGTGTGTGTGTGTGCGTGTGTGTGTGCGTGTGTGTGTGTGTGTGTGTGTGTGTGTGTGTGTGCGCATGTGTGCATATGTGTGTGTGAGTGTGCGTGTGTGTATAGAAATTAATGATTATGAGGCCATTCACAGTCACTACACCTCACATTACCCTACTTTAGCAAGCCTGTTGATGTCAGTCACCTTGAAATACCCCTTTGGATAAGATAGCCATACAAGCTCTGTAGTGCATGCGATAACTGTGTAATGCTATAGTGTAACATACTAGTTAGGTAGGAGTTCTAATCCCAGACATGCCAACTGTGAAACTGTGTGTGTGTGTGTGTGTGTGTGTGTGTGTGTGTGTGTGTGTGTGTGTGTGTGTGTGTGTGTGTGTGTGTAGAAATTACTGATTTTTAGGCCATTCACAGTCACTACACCTCCCATTGCCCTACTTTAGCAAGCCTGCTGATGTAAGTCACCTTGAAATACCCCTTTGGACAAGGGCTAGCCCTATAAGCTCCGTGGCGCTTGCCATAAATGTGGAACAATGTAGTAGCAATAACTACACAGGTATGGGTTTGAATCTCATCTGTGGCAAGTGTTTGTTTGTGTACATATGCATGTGTGTATCTCAAAGATTTTGGCCCCATTTACACACAGTACACATCTCAGAGCCTGACCTTAGCAGTCCTGCAGATATCATCCACCGTAAAAGTACCTGTTGCCAACCCTAAACCATGTTAGGTCAGTGGTGCATGTGGTAAATGAATAACATAATGGTCCGTAAAGATTGTTAGATAGAGGTTTGAACCTCACTCCTGGCAAATGTAAATGTGTGTTTAGGGTAAAATCATTTTTGGAATCTCTTACCCACTACATCATCCAATGCCAATATTTACAAGGGCTGGTGATTTTCCTCACCTTAAAAGTATCTTGGAACAACATCCATCCTATAAGCTCTGTGGTACATGCGATAAATGCAGTACACTGTAGTAACAATACATAGCTAGGTAGGGGTTTTAAACTCAGTACTGGCAAGTGTGTGTGTGTGTGTGTGTGTGTGTGTGTGTGTGTGTGTGTGTGTGTGTGTGTGTGGAGATTAATGATTTTGAAGCCATTCACAATCACTACACCTTCCATTGCCCTATTTTAGCACGTCTGCTGTCATTCACCATGAAGGGTGGCCACTGTGGTTCAGCGGTTAGTGTTGCCACCTCACAGCAAGAGGATCTCTGGTTCAATCCTTGGCTGGGGTACCTTCTGTGTGGAGTCTGCATGTCCTCCCTGTGGTCTCATGGGTTTCCTTCGGGTACTCTGGTTTCCTCCCACATCCCAAAGACATGCTGTAGGTGGATTGGACACTCTAAATTGGCCCTAGGTGTGAGTGTGTGCATGTGTGTGCCTTCTGTGGAAGGATGGGCACCGGGCTGGCAAATCGACACTGTAAAACTCCACTGCCAATCATGAGTGGACAGGTGATCCGTTGTGGCGACCCCTAACCGGGAAAAGCCAAAAGAAGAAGAATAAGAAGAAGCTGTCATTCACCATGAAATAACCCTTTGACCATGTATCACCCATATAAGCTCTGTGGCGCTTGTGATAAATGTGTAATACTGTAGTGTAGCAAACTAGTTAAGTAGAAGTTCTAATCCTGATCCTGCTTTTGTGGACATTCACATGTACTAGATTTTCCTAATCCCTCCTTTAGCACTGTTGCTGATGTCACTCACCTTCAAAGTTACCTTTGGACAGCTGTCCAACATGTAAGCTCTGTGGTGCATGCAATAACTGCATAACACTGTAATAGCAATACATAGTCAGGTAGGGATTTGAAACTCAGTACGTGTGTGTTTGTGTGTGTGTCATCAGTATCCTGTGTGGGTGATGGGGTGATTGTGTAATGACAGAATCCATTGCAGTGTGGGTTTTGCTACATCATTATATTGAGGACCTATATGTCCCATTGTCCACATTACAAGGCCAACAGTTTTCAAATACTATAGAGGTTGTTGTAGACAATCCCCAGTCATAAAGGTGTACAATCATGTGCAATTACTATGTGATAGTATGGATTAGTAAACAATATTGGCAACCATTATAAAACCCAGATACCACGCTACACCCATGGATCATACACAGACATGCTTGGCTCTTACTTTCTCTCTCTCCCTCTCCAGTGGATGTGGAAAGGTACATCTGTTTTGCATAGATAGCAGCTTGATCAGCTGATGGCCTGTGCACGAATTGCAGTCCCCCACTTGCTAATTGCATGTGGAACAGCTGTGGTATCATTCCTATAGCCAATTGCATGGAAATACACTCCTATAACTAAGCACTTCATGTGGGTGTTGGCTCTTTTCCTTCACTGTGAGCAGGACTTCATGTGGGTGTATGACAAAAAGCATCACAAAGGGTAGTTGGAAATACCTCTTACAACATACACTGTGGAGACAATCCAACAAACAGGAGGGGGATGTTCCAGCCATGGGGACAGAATGTAAGTATTGCTGTTCTACATTTGAAGTAATGTTGGTTTAACGGGGTTTGTGTGGATGTGGCTGTTCCACATGATTTAAAGTCTGGCATGACAGTGTTATGTGGTTGAGGAAACTTTCACCTGTAGGGCTATCTGCAGACTGGCCAGAGTTTGGAGTCTTACATGTGGTGTGTTACTCACACATTTCCTATCTTTAGAAATGCAGTCACTACATGGTAACATCCATGTGAGTTATTGGCTTCATATCCTTCAGAAGAGATATGTCATAACAAACCCTGTTACACCAGGAAATTTCTCAGTTTATCACAGCAATATGTCAATATTGGCCCTGTGTTTGTGCCTCAGTCCCCCAAGTCTGTCACACTTTGTCCATATGTCATGCAGTAAGAGGTGCATAGGTACACAGTACGTCATTATTTACTGACATCATACCTGATAAGCAAGTGAGATCTCAGACTGCTAGACATGTTATGTATAGTAGGCCTTATATTTGCGGACAAAACCTGGACATTCTGTTGTAGTGTGTACAGTAGTGAGGTCTGTGTACTTATGGTGATTGTTGACAGTGTGTGTATTGTGAATATGTTACCTGGCCTTTGTACAGACTGTGGTAGATGTCATTATTCTAGATCCTGTTCTATCTAATGTTGCATGCTGCTCCAGTTTATGGTACCCTATCAGCGTACACGTTTGTAGGGCCAGACTGACACAAGTCCCATACCACAGTCAGGCATCAGACTACACTGTGTATTGGCCCAGTATATGTAGGGTTAGTGTGTGAGTGGCACATATGAGGATGTTTATTTTTCACACAGTCCATATACAGTAATATTAATTAGGCTTAACATAATGTGGCTGTGTTCAGATGGGTTGATGGGTTTGCACTTTCAAACTGGTGTCTGTTACTCAATCCTGTTACATGCCTGTAGTGCCTGCTATATTTGCAAGTGCATGTGTATTTCACCATAGGAAACTTGGGTCAGTGATGTGGCAGTCTGCCTGTAGTTTGCACAGTGCTCTGTCACATACCTAGCAGCTCAGTGTATTTACCTAGTGTGATGTTATGTCCAGATATTTGTCATATGTACTGTTACCTGGCCACCATAACTGTTGTGTATTTCTGACAAAGCAGTGGGATGCTGTAAAGTTGTTTGTCACAAACTAGTGGGAAGTATGTGGGCTTGGAACCTCTGCTCCTCTGGTTAATGTGTAAGGACAGACAGGAGTGTGTGAATGCATCAACTGTGTGAGCTTATCTATTCCAGTACTTTTGAAATATCCCCATTTACATGGCTGTAAACATCCACATTGTCAGGCTTGGTCCACAAGTCTTGCACTAAAGAGTTCTGTGTATACCTTTGGAATGACCAGATTGTGTCAGACTGTCCACATTTATTGGTCATATCTCTGCTGTATTCCACAGGATCATTACTGTGATTTGTGTGGTACTTCACTATGATGATATTATGATGTCTGTCAGTAACTGATGGCGTACATGTCAGTATCAGAAACGTCTGTTAACACAACCCCTGTTACTGTAGCAACATTCTACATTTATACCTGCAATACTTACATGACATCCCCTTGCACTAAGAGGTTATGGTTATTGATGCTGAGGTATGACTCCACTACATGTTATGGGCAGATGTTTTATATATATCTATACACACACACACACACACACACATATTTATATATATAGGTTCATATGTAAGTACTAGGATATCTGCCCATGGGCATTTATAAGCCTAGCCACAGAGTGATGGCTTTCGCCTCCCCATTAGATTAGTAACCTGGGCCTCTGTCAACAGGGCTTCTGAAGTGATCCCAGGGTAGAACTTACGATTACCCATCCACTCATCAAGATTTCTCTTGAAAAGGGTCAGAGAGGAGCTCTGTCGAATATGGATTGGGATTCTATTCCAGAGTGAGGGGAGTCGCTGGGACAGGAATCTATCCCTCCAGCATGTCCTGTTTATTGTTGTACATAGGTTCAAGTCACTAGAATGAGTGATTCTGAGGGATCTCGTTTTTTTGAGGTGAAGCATGTCCATTAGTTCAGGGTTTGACATGGCCCTATAGGTCAGACATAGGTCACTTCTGAGAAGACGGTAAGCGACTGAGAAGAGTTGGAGCTTTTTTAGTCGTGCTTCATAGGGTAATTGTTTAAGGCCCTTAATCCTCTTAGTGAGGTACTTCTGTGGTCTTTCTAGTTGTTGCAGGTGTCTAGTGAGGTACATCCCAAATGGGGCATTGTACTCTATTATGGGCCTAATGAGTGAGGAGTAAAGGGGCACAATCACCTCCTTGGATCTGGATGAGAAACCCTTTGTGATCAGGTGTGCCACATAGAAGGATTTCCTGACCATTTTGGCTATGTGGTTATCAAAGGAGAGCATGCTATCTACTTGGGTACCCAGGTCCCTAATTACTTATTCTGTACTTATTGGATTCCCATCTATGTGGTAGTTTGTAGGTACTTTGTTTTTCCCAAATGGGATTACTATGCATTTTTTGGCATTTAGCTTGAGGCTGTGACTTTGACACCAGGTGTTTGTCTCTGTGAGACCCTTTTGCAGGATGTCTGTGTCAGCTGGAGAGTCAATTATTGCACCCAATTTACAGTCATCTGCGAACTTGGTTAGCCACAGTCCCGCCACCTTTGCCTGTACTTCAGAGAAATATATACCGAACAGGAGGGGTCCCAGGACTGAGCCCTGTAGGACTCCGCTTGTGACTGGTTTAGAGTCAGACATGGTGCCTGCCACTCTTACCATGTGGGTTCTGTCTGACAGCCAATTGGCAACCCATCTCATGATATAGGGGTTAATATTTAAGCTGGTGAGTTTGTCTATGATTCCTGAGTGTGGGATGGTGTTGAACGCCTTAGCGAGGTCCATATATGCTGTGTGAACCACCTTCCCTTCATCTATGGCCTTGGTGACTGTTTCGAAGAAGTCGACCAAGTTCAGGAGGCAAGATCTGCCTTTAACAAAGCCGAACTGGGTGGGGTCCAGTGTCTGGAGGTTCCCAATGTCCCTGTTAATGAGCTTCATGATAATGCGTTCCATGGCTTTGCAGATCAAACTAGTCAAGCTTATAGGGCGATAGTTCCCAGGGTCAGTTGTGGCACCACCTTTGTGGAGTGGTACGACTGTTGCTGTACGCCATTCTTTGGGTACATAGCCTGTAGAGAGGCTGAGTTTGAATAGTGATTTGAGATGGGGGGTTAGTTCATTTTGAAGCTCGTGTAAGACACAACCTGGGATAGCATCTGGTCCCATTGATGCTGTGTTTTTGGCCTTTGCAAGGGCTGTCTTTACTTGTGTGTCTGAGATATCTGGAGCACCACATTCTTCTGGGATGGGTGCTAGCCCCTTTGGTGGAGAGGGAGGGGTGAAGTTTGCACTGAACTTGTCAGCCAGGATGTTGGCAATGTCGGTTGGTTCAGTGTATTTATGGCCATTATGCACTAGCCGGAGCATATCTGAGAGTTTGCCCCTAGACTCTTGACATAGTTAAAGGAGGCCTTGTGGTTATCTTTAGAGTCATTGGCTATTTTTCTTTCAAAGTTGGCCTTGGATGATTTAATGAGGGAGCGCAGTTTTTTACTGATGTTAATCAGAGATGCCTTCTTATTTTGGGATTTTGTTCTATCTTGCAGGAGTTTCCTCATTCTGTTGTAAAGTTTATTTATGGCCAGGGTCCACCAGACTGGCTTCCTCTTTTTTGAGGAGTTGGTCTTGGTTTTACTTGGGATGACTCGGTCCATGCATTCTTGAAGGTGTTCATAGAATGCACTTGTAAAGGATTCTGCCGATGGGTCATCATTTTCCATTTGATTGCGAGCTTTGAAACTTACCACCTCAGTCTTGAGAAGTGTGAAGTTGGCTTTAGAGAAGTTTTTTACCTTGATTTCCTTGACTGGGGGTGGGGGGTGGGGTCGGGATGTGGATGTCCAGTGTGATTAGTTTGTGATCTGATCTTACCAATGACGAGTTTACCTCAGGTGTGGAACATAGGTTCCCCATGTTGGTGATGACCAGGTCCAGTATGTTGTCACCTCTTGTGGGAGTGGTGACCAGCTATTCAAGGGCGTTTGAGTTTATAAACTCAAGGAAGCATTGGGCTAGGGCGTTTGAGCTTGAGTAGTTTTCCCAGTCAATGTTTGGATAATTGAAGTCGCCCAAGAGCATGGTGTTGGGTAGAATCTTCATACTTTCTAATGTTCTCAGGAATGCTGCGTGAGCATCCTGAGACAAGGTTGGGAGATCTGTAGCAAGCTATAAATTGAACAGTCAATTTACCCGCTGTCAATTGCACTTGGATGGTCTCAGATTCCGCGTGCTGTGCTACTAACCTGGAGGTGTGGGTGTTCTTGATGAATATGGACACACCCCCTTATTTTGTGTTCCGGTCCTGTTTTTGGGACCTAAAGGTATGGTAGGAGTTATAGCCTGGTAGTGCTGGGGTGCTCTCTGGAGCCTTGAACCAGGTTTCTGTCACTGCACATACGTCGATTTCTTCCATACTAAGGAGACCCTTGAGTGCGTACATTTTGAGGTTTAGACTTCTGGCATTGAGCAGCATTACCCTCAGTTTTTGTTTATTATTGTTGTTTATGGAGGCGGGTTTGTCTTTTGAGCCTTGCCTAAAAAAGGCAGTATTGGGGTGGCAAGAGTCTTGGCCAGTATTCGAAAGCCCAGGGGCGACAGGTGCAAGCCGTCTCTGGCGAAGCAACGTGGCATGTCAAGCATGTCGTCCCAGGCTACTATATATATATATATATATATATATATATATACACACACACACACACACACACGTATCTATTTTATATATATATATATATATATATATATATATATATATCTGTAGGTTCATAGGTAGGTACTAGGCTATTGGCCCTAGGGCCTATATAAGCCTAGCCAAACGGTACCCTAGCTTTTGCCAACCAAGAAATGTATTTTCCTGTGCCCCTGTCAAGCAGAGCCACAGAAGTGATCCACAGGGTAAATTTCCTATCTCCCATTCAATCATCAAGATTTTTCTTGAAGAGTGCTAATGAGGAGCTTTGTTTGATATAGATAGGTAATTTCTTCCAGAGTATGGGAATTCTCTTTAGGGGATGAGAGAGGGGTAAAGTTAGCACCGAACCTCTCGGCTGTGATGTTGGCAATATCAG